>NC_064810.1:75297006-75478445 GCF_023721935.1 Panthera uncia | reverse complement strand
TTTTGGGATGAGCACTGGGTGTTGTATGGAAACCAATTTGACAATAAATTTCATATATTAAAAAAAAATAAAAATAAAAACTTCTTATTTGAAAAAAAAAAAAAGGTGGGGTCAAAGAAGGAGGTAGCCTAACTGAAAAATATCTTACTGAAAAAATATCTTACTGAAAAATACGTGAAGCTCTGAGGGAAGGAGGCAAATCATAAGAGACTCTTAAAAACTGAGAATAAACTGAGGGTTGATGGGGGGTGGGAGGGAGGGGAAAGTGGGTGATGGGCATTGAAGAGGGCACCTGTTGGGATGAGCACTGGGTGTTGTATGGGAACAAATTTGACAATAAATTTCATATTAAAAAAATGAATGAAGCTTTTAAAAGGTGCTCATATGAATAGATAGGATCTACAGGCTTCTGAGAACTAGCTGAAATAATTAATCAATCAAAAACAAAAGTAACTCAACTTCCAAGAAATGTAGTTAAATAAATACCTAAAACATAATTGAATATGAATTCCACTCCGAATTCATTCTTTAATATCATGAAGTTCTTTTAAAGACAGCAGTGACTTCTCTTTCAACAATGAAGATAACAAAGGTAGAATCTTCTAAAAGATGAGGAGAAATTAATACTATTACACTTTCCTAGTTTTATAAAGATATTTTCAGACAAAAACTACTTAAAGTCAATTGTGTCTTCTTTTTGCGTTGTCTAAGGCAAATAGTATGCTTTTCCAATTTATGCCATTTGAGGAAAAACATCTAATGGCATAAAATAAGAGCAGGTTGACATCACATGTTTTCTTTTCCTTCCTTCCTCTCTTCCTTTCTTTCATCCTTTCTCCCTCCCTTTCTTCCTGTCTTTTTTCTTTCCTCTCTAATTTGAAAATAGAGGTGCAGATATCTCTTTGGATAGTGCTTATCATTTTGTTACGGTATATACCCAGAAGTGGGATTGCTAGATCACATGGTAGTCCTATTTTTAAATATTTCTGGCAGACAATTTTTTTTTCCTGAAATTCCAAGAGCTGCCACCACTTCCTGCCACCAATTGTTCCACCTTTTGCTATTACACAAAGTAGGGTGCCAGCTGTTAACTATCAATAGAACGCTGTACAGGGTACCACCAGAGGCGCTGACATTGTAATATCAATCTCATCCAAATGCTGGGACATTTTCATCATCAGCCAATACTAATGGCATAGAAGCCACTTTTCATTCCATTCAGAAAATGGGGAGAATCCCTTCCACCCTCCCCTGCTTTGTTAATACTCTAAATCAAATAAAGAGACCAAAAGAGAGAGAGACAGACAGGTAGACAAAGAGAGACACGAAGGGAAAGCCATGGAAGATGAAGATAGAGATTGGAGTGATGCATCTACAAGGCAAGGAACACCAAGGATTTTTGACACTACAGGAAATTAGGCAAGAGACGTGGAACAGATTTTCCCACAGAGCTCCCAGAAGGAAACAACCCTGCCAATACCTTCATTTTGGACTTCTGAACTCCAGAACTACAAAAAATAAATTTCTGTTAAGTCATGAAGTTTGTGGTAATTTGTTTTGGCAGCCATAAAAAAATAATACATATGGCATGTTACACTTGATAATCTTTTTCTTTTTTTTTTTTTTAATTTTTTTTAACGTTTATTTATTTTTGAGACAGAGAGAGACAGAGCATGAACGGGGGAGGGTCAGAGAGAGAGGGAGACACAGAATCGGAAACAGGCTCCAGGCTCTGAGCCATCAGCCCAGAGCCTGACGCGGGGCTCGAACTCACGGACGCGAGATCGTGACCTGAGCCGAAGTCCGATGCTTAACCGACTGAGCCACCCAGGCGCCCCTTGATAATCTTTTTCAAGACAATTATTTTCATTGATTCACAAGAGCCACTTAAGACACGTATCGTTGTCCTGATTTTATAGGTAAGAAAGCAGAAAAAGTGTTGTGTTGACATTCCTAAGATAGGATAGTGAGCTATTTGGAGACCTAATCCACTGGTGTTTTCTAGCTATCCATGACCATTCATTCACTCAGAAAATATTGCCAACCCCATTCTTTGTTCCAGATATTGTGCTTTTTGCTGAGAAGAGATAAGGATAATAAAGACAGACTCCTTGCCATCAATTTGCTTGCAGTCTATGTTAACGACATATAGAATATAATGTAAACTTTGTAGAGCCATAAAGTCATGAAGAAGATACTTTCCTGTCAGTATGGAGCAGCAGTAGGGGTGGGGGTGCCAGTGGGTAACAATTTGAGCTATGGCCTCAGTATACCAGGATTAAATCAAAGAAATAGAAGAAAGACTTAAACTAATTTCGGTTTAAAATAATTATTATTTATAAAATGCTTTAAAGTTTTTAAAATATTTTTACATGATGATCTTTTATAATAAGTCATTGTCAGTACAATTAAGTGACTTACTCAAAGATAAGGAAGCTGAGATTTGGTAAACTGGTAAGGATATGAATCGAACTTGTGTCCGTTTCCTTATAATAGTATATCATACCAAACTGATAGGAAATTCCATATAGTAAATAATTTACATTTCCTTTATTTTCTTTTCAATATTAATATCTTAGAACATTACATCTCATACCCTTCTATGTTAGCACTAATCATAATTATACTTAAATGATTATGTACTTTACTTATTTATGTAGTAGAATCCAATTCACAAGCACGTTAAATTTAGTCATCGTTTTTCTTTAGTTTTTCTTTACATAGTATAGTTCCTCAGTCTTCCTTATTCTTTCATTGGCTTGACATATTTTTAAGAATGAGAGGCATGCATTTTGTAGATTGTCTTCAATTTGGGTTAATCTGATATTTACTCATGATTAGATTTATGTGCATTTGGCAGAAATACCATAAATGTAATTTTGTATACATCTCAGTGCATCATATCAGGTGATATCTAGCAATCAGTACAGCTTGTATCACCTAGATCATAGTTCCCACTTCCACTAAAATGAACCAGGATTCCTTGGAGAAATGCCTAATTTCAGAACCAAGGCTGGAAATATTCAGAATAATTCTTGAACAATTTGTTATGCCAGAAGGTAAGGAAGTTCTTAAATAATCATGATTACAAGCCAAAAGAACACAAACTCCAGTTTTAACAAGATTTCACTGGACAAATCTGATAATTTGAGGACTATGTTACGGAATAATAATAATGAGTTATAAAATATTGGTTAAAATAAGAATCCAGTAGTCTTGCCTGGCTGGCTCAGTCAGTGGAGTGTGTGACTCTTGATCTCAGGGTTACAAATTAGAGTATGCTTTGGGGGTAGAAATTACTTAAATTAAGAAAAAAAAGGAAAGAAAGAAAGAATCCACGAGTTCTTTATAAATAAACAAATAAATCAGAATTGTTCTTTTTAAATAGTATATGCAGAATATTTTTTTAATAAAATTTATAAGGTCTAATAATCTTTCAGGTTTATTTGCTACTTATACATAGCAGCCACCACAGTGACTAACACACAATAAGTACTCACAACAAAACTATTCACTATATCAATAACTGAATGAATAAATGAATGGACAGATAAGCAACAGATTCTTGTTGTGATTTTATTTTATTTTTGAAAAATAGCATAACCTTGACCAAAATATCTTATATTTTTAGGTTAAAGTTACCCATGTGCAAAATAATAGCTGATGATAATCCTGACACTTGAAATCAAGATTCTGGATCAAGTATTCCTTCTAGATTTTTGAGTCTGTATAAACCAGTATGGGTTTTTTCTGAAGGTATTTTATGGTATGCCAAACTATTCCCTGGGAATCTGTATTATTACTGTAAGATATTCATGACACAAATTAATGTTGAACAGTACTTTGTGCAATGTTTATTAGGTGTAATAGAGGTATACCTATTTCATTGTTACATTTTTTTGTTACATTGAAAACCTGCCTGGTATTTACATATTTTACACTATTTGCTAAGTTCTGAATTCATCTAAGTATGACCAACAAGAAGATTCATATCTCATTACTTTCTTTATACAAAGAGCTGGACTATAATTAAAGTCACTTATAATTAAAGATTTAGGATTACAGGAAATAGTACAAGGGGGGACACTGAATGGCTTATAAAATATATTCATATGAGAAACAGTTTTGCTGATCACTTTTTAATGATACTATCTTCTACATTTGAAGCCATTAAAAAAACTCAACACATTTTGTAAAAATTCTATTTCCATTCATATCTTACCCAACATTAGAGAGTGGGAGGGTGAATCACTCTATGGGTCATAAAAAAGGTGAAACTTGGAAGTTAAATTTCCAAAGACACAAAGGAAATCAAGATTGAAGAGATGATAAAAATTATTAATGAGGAATCTTTGGGTAGCAAAGGACAAAAACCAAATTTAATGTAGCTTAAACCAAAATAAAAGTTTATTTCAAGAGTAGTGAAGTATCTCAGAATCCATGGAATCTGGGCCTTAAAAACAGTTAAACCCAAGAAACTGAATATTATAAATATTTTCACCTTAAGAATTCTCTCTGTCTGTCTCTCTTTCTCTCTCTTCTCCTTGTCTATGGTATTTAAAATAGGAAACATGATTACTTAATACAATTCCTGAGCTTTAAATCTTACAATCATCAGGTATCTACCCCTACGCAGGATGTGGCTTGGAGAACATAGAAATGGTATACAAAATGGCTTCACTTTTTAGAACCATTTTCATGGAGGAAAAGAGAGGGAACTGTCCAAAAAATGTTGCACTCAGTATAGTAACAATTATGGACAGCACATAGTTCCAGGTGCTTTATGTAGCAGTAATTATCCACAGTTGTCAGATGAGGAAATAAAAGCTCTAAAAAAGGACATACACTGTTCATGGCACTTGGTGGGTGGTGGAACCATCATTTGAACTCATTATTTATTTGATTCTAACAAATGTTTATGTCTTTGCTCAAGTTAAATAAAAACCAGCCATGTTTTTATTAATAGCCAAATTAAGAAAGGATTAATAAATATTTAGAGACAGAGATATAAGAGATTATAAGGAGCATGGAAATTGAATTGTTTTCTGTTTAAATTCTTATATTGGACTTCAAGTTCTCACCATAATAAAGTAACAGGGACTAGATTTAATTGTCACATTGTAAAAAAAATTAGAAAACTGAGTAAAATATATAAGACACAATTAGACAACAGCACAGAACTGTGATCTTTGAGAGAAAGCAAACAAATAAAAGTGAGCACTATGTCATAAAAATTTCCAGATCATACAGCAAGGAGAGTGTATTAGAATTTTTTAGAGAAACATAATCAATAGTGTGTGTGTGTGTGTGTGTGTGTATAAAGAGTTTTATTTTAAGCAATTGCTTTATGCATTATGGAAGCTGGGAAGGCCCAAATATTCAGGCCGTGTTAGTAGGCCTTGAGACCCAAGATAGGGCCAAACAGAGCCAATGTTGCAATTCAAATCCTCAGTTTAAGAATTCCCTCTTGATGAGGGCAGACCAGTCTTTTGTTTAATCAATTCCTTCAACTGATTAGATAAGGTCCATCCACAATATAGAAGACAATTTGCTTTATTCAGAGTCCAGCAATTTAAAAGTTAATCTCAAGACAAAACTATAAACTTCTAGAAGATAAAATAGCAACTGTCCATGACTTTGGTTTGGCAATACCTTTTTATATACAATGCCAAAGGCACAATTCATGAAACAAGGAATTGATAAGCTCGACTTCATTAAAATGAAAATTTTCTGCCCTGTTAAAGACATCCCTAAGAGAATGACAAGAAAAGACTTGGACTGTGAGGGAATATATGCAAAAGACATATATGACAAAGTACCATTGTCCAAAACATACAAAGAAGTCTTAAAACTCAACAGTAAGAAAACAACCTGATTAAAAATGAGCCAAAGACCTTAACAAACACCTCAGGAAAGATAAGCAGAGGAAAAATAAGCATGTGAAAAGATGCTTCATATCATATGTCAACAGGAAAATGCAAATTAAAATAATGAGATATTTCTACATACCTATTAGAATGGCCAAAATCCAGAACACTGATACCACCAAATGCTGGTAAGAATATGCAGCAATGGGAAATTTCATTCCCATGGTGGGAATGGAAAATAGCACAGCCACTTTGGAAGACAGTTTAGTTGCTTCCCACAAAACTAAACATTCTTTTACCCTACAATCCAGCAGCTATATTCTTTGTATATCCCTAAAAGAATTAAAAACTATGTCCACACAAGAACCTGTATACAGGTATTTATAGCAGCTTTATACATAATTGTTCAAGCTGGAAACAACCAAGATGTCCTTCAGTAGATGAACAGATAAATAAACTGTAGTACATCCAGACAATGGAATATTTTTCAACACTATAAAAAATGTGTATTAAGTCATGAAAGGACATGGAGGAACCATAAATGCATATTGTTAAGTGGAAAAAGCCAATCTGAAAATGCTACATATTGTATGATTCCAATTATATGATATTCTGGCAAAACTGTGTATACAGTAAAAAGATTATTTATTGGGAGAGAGCCAAGATGGCAGAACAGCATGGAAGTTTTTTGTGCATCTCGTGTCCATGAAATACTGCCAGACCAACACTAACCTATCCTGCACACCTAGAAAACTGATCTGAGGATTAACACAACAATCTGCACAACCTGAACCACAGAATTCAGCAGGTACGCGGAGCAGAGAGGTGAACTGGGGGAAAGAAAAGCCGCAGAGGGCAGGGAGCCACTTTTGCATGTGGAGAGAGGACGGAGATGGGGTGGTGGCGGGGGGGAGAATATGGGAAAAGCACCGCCCCCCCAAAAGCAGCTGGAGAGAAAGTGGAAGCAGCCTCAGGGACTGAACTAAAAAGGGAAAAAGGAGAAAGGAGAGGGTTTAAATTCCACTAAGACTGTAAGCAAGGGAAGCACAAAGTCTGCAACTCCGCAGCTCCATACCTGGCGGTGCTCTGGTGGGAAGGGCGAATCCCCAGGAGCAGAGTGGGGTCCAGGGTTCTTCAGGCCACACAAGGAGAGGCGGTTCCCCTGCTGGGAGGATGTCTGGTAGAGGCTGTGTGGGTCCCACAAAGGCAAGGCCCCAGTGGACCCGGGGGGAACAGCCACATTCGCTGGTGCTGGAACAAGGTCATTAAGGGTGAAGCCTGGTGCCAGACGTGTGTTGTGATTTTCCATAATCGCTGAAATGCTGCTGCTACACTCTCTCGTGAACTTTTTCTGGGGCAGGCTGGTACCCGGCCATAGTCTCTGGGCATCGGCAGCAGCACAAACCCGCAAACGTTCCTGGGTGTGGCTGGCACCTGGCATTTGCTCGGTGAGACCCTCTGCAGAGGGGCAGAATGGGTCAAAGCCGCAGTCCCTCAGAAGTGAGGGGTTGGGAAAAACAGCCGCATCTGACACAAAACTCAGGAGGGAAGAGCTCCCTGGGGCTCAGTCATGGACTGTGTAAAAGCGGGGAGTGGACAGAAGCCAGAGACAAAGGACAGGTGCGCGACTGCTGATGGGGTAGAACAGAGTTTAATAAATAGACACCGGGTAGCTGGGTGATGCCATTCTCTCTGCTTCTGGGCATGCTCATACGCACCGACAAGCACCACCATAATTCACCCCAGTAAGCTAAGCAACACCATGTAGTGGAGAATGCAGCCATTACACTAAGCCCTACCCAACTGGGCCAACCTGGCTCTTCAGGAACACAAGTCTCTCTGCCTGCTTAGTTTATGGACTATAAAGAGCTCCATAGTTTGACTTCTAGGGGAAAATCAAGTAATTTTAATTTGTTAGCCAGTCCATTTATACAATGTTTTCTTTTTTTCTTTTCTCTCTCATTTTTCTTGAATACAGAAAGAAAAAATTCATTTTTATTTTCAATTTTTATTAAAAATATTTTTCTTTACTTTTTTCTACTATATTTTTTATTTTGTGTAGATTTTTTCTAATTCTATTTTACTTTCATCTTTTCATATTAGTCTACTTCAGTGTATTCATTTTTTCAAATTTTCAAAAGATTTCCTTTTTTTCTTCTTTCTTTCCCCTTTTTTCTCTAATCTATCAAGCCCCTTTCAATACCCAGACCAAAACACACCTAGGATCTGGCATCATTTATTCGATTTTGTGTGTTTGTGTGTGTTTGTTTCTAATTTTTAAATTTTAATATTTTTTTAATTTTTTTTTAATTTTTTTTACCTCATTAATTCTTTTCTCCCTTCAAAATGATGAAATGAAGGAATTCACCCCAAAAGAAAGAGAAGGAAGAAATAACAGCCAGGGACTTAACCAACACAGATACAAGCAAGATGTCTGAATCAGAATTTAGAATCATAATAATAAGAATACTAGCTGGAGTCGAAAATAGATTAGAATCCCTTTCTGCGAAGATAAAAGAAGTAAAAGCTAGTCAAGATGAAATAAAAATGTTGTAATTGAGCTGTAATTATGGATGGGTACCATGGCAGCAAGGATAGATGAGGCAGAACAGAGAATAAGCAATATAGAGGACAAACATATGGAGAATAATGAAGCAGAAAAAAACAGGGAGATTAAGGCAAAAGAGCACGATTTAAGAATTCGAGAAATCAATGATTCATTAAAAAGGAACAACATCAGAATCATAGGGGTTCCAGAAGAGGAAGAGAGAGAAACAGGGGTAGAAGGGTTAAGTGAGCAAATAATAGCAGAAAACTTTCCCAACCTGGGGAAAGGCACAGACATCAAAATCCAAAAAGCACAGAGGACTCCCATTAGATTCAACAAAAACCGACCATCAACAAGGCATATCATAGTCAAATTCACAAAATACTTAGGCAAGGAGAGAATCATGAAAGCAGCAAGGGAAAAAAAGTCCCTAACCTACAAAGGGAAGGCAGATCAGGTTTGCAGCAGACCACAGAAACTTGGCAGGCCATAAAGGAGTGGCAGGATATATTCAACCTGCTGAATCAGAAAAATATGCAGCCAAGAATTCTTTATCCAGCAAGGCTGTCATTCAAAATAGAAGGAGATAAAAAAAGTTTCTTAGACAAACAAAAATTAAAGGAGTTTGTGACCACTAAACCATCCCTGCAAGAAATTTTAAGGGAGGGACTCTCTGAAGGGAGAAAAGATGAAAACAACAACAACAACAACAAATAAATAAAGACCAAAAGAAACAAAGACCAGAAAGGACCACAGAACACCACCAGAACCTCCAACTGTACAAGCAACATAATGGCAATAAATTCATATCTTTCAATACTCACTCTAAACGTCAATGGGAAGTCTTAGCCTCTGCAACCAGACAACACAAAGAAACAAAAGACATCTAAATCAGCCAGGAGGATGTCAAACTTTCACTCTTTGCAGATGACATGATACTCTATATGGGAAAACCCAAAAGATTCCACCAATAAACTGCTAGAACTGATTCATGAATTCAGCAAAGTTGCAGGATATAAAATCAATGCACAGAAATTGGTTGCATTCCTATACATCAACAATGAAGCAACAGAAAGAGAAATCAAGGAATCAATACCATTTACAATTGCACCAAAACCCATAAAATACCTAGGAATAAATCTAACCAAAGAGGTGAAAAAATCTATACTGAAAACTATAGAAAGCTGATGAAAGAAATTAAAGACACACACACACACACACACACACACACACACACACACAAAAGAAAAAGAAAAGGAAAAAGATTCCATGCTCCCGGATAGGAAGAACAAATATTGTTAAAATGTCGATAATACCAAAAGCAATGTACATATTCAATGCAATCCCTATCAAAATAACACCAGCATTCTTCACAGAGCTAGAACAAATAATCCTAAAATTTGTATGGAACCAGCAAAGACCCCGAATAGCCAAAGCAATCTTGAAAAAGAAAACCAAAGCAGGAGGCATCAGAATCCCAGACTTCAAGCTGTATTACAAAGCTGTAATTGGGGCACCTGGGTGGCTCAGTGGGTTGAGCATCCGACTTCAGCTCAGGTCACGATCTCGCGGTCCGTGAGTTCGAGCCCCGCGTCAGGCTCTGGGCTGATGGCTCAGAGCCTGGAGCCTGCTTCCGATTCTGTGTCTCCCTCTCTCTCTGCCCCTTCCCCATTTATGCTCTGTCTCTCTCTGTCCCAAAAATAAATAAACATTAAAAAAAATTAAAAAAAAAAGCTGTAATCATCAATACAGTATGGTACTGGCACAAAAACAGTTACTCAGATCAATGGAACAGAATAGAGAACTCAGAAATGGACCCACAAATGTATGGCCAACCAATCTTTGACAAAGCAGGAAAGACTATCCAATGGAATAAAGACATTCTCTTCAGCAAGTGGTGCTGGGAAAACTGGACAGCGATATGCAGAAGAATGAACATGGACCACTTTCTTACACCATACACAAAAATAAACTCAAAATGGATGAAAGACCTAAATGTAAGACAGGAAACCATCAAAATCCTCAAGGAGAAAGTAGGCAGAAACCTCTTTGACCCTGACCACAGCAACCTCTTACTCAACACGTCTCTGGAGGCAAGAGAAACAAAAGCAAAAATGAACCATTGGGACCTCATCAAAATAAAAGCTTCTGCACAGCGAAGGAAACAATCAGCAAAACTAAAAGGCAACCAGCAGAATGAGAGAAGATATTTGCAAACAACATATCAGATAAAGGGTTAGTATCCAAAATCTATAAAGAACTTATCAAACTCAACACCCAAAAAACCCTAAATAATCCAGTGAAGAAATGGGCAAAACACATGAATAGACACTTCTCCAAAGATGACATCCAGATGGCCAACTGACACATGAAAAAATGCTCAACATCACTCATCATCAGGGAAATGCAAATCAAAACCACAATGAGATAGCACCTCACACCTGTCAGACTGGCTAACATTAACAAACCAGGCAAAAACAGATGTTGGCAAGGATGCGGAAAAAGAGGATCTTTCGCATTGCTGGTGCGAATGGAAGCTGGTTCAGCCACTCTGGAAAACAGTATAGAGGTTCCTCAAAAAATTAAATAGAACTACCCTATGACCCAGCAATTGTACTACTAGGCATTTATCCAAGGGATACAGGTGTGCTGTTTCAAAGGGACACATGCACCCCAATGTTTATAGCAGCACTATCAATAATAGCCAAAGTATGGAAAGAGCCCAAATGCCCATTAATGGATGAATGGATAAAGAAGATGTGGTATATGCATACAATGGATTATTAGTTGGCAATCAAAAAGAATGAAATCTTGCCATTTGCAACTACGTGGATGAAACTAGAGGGTATTATGCTAAGTGAAATTAGTCAGTCAGAGAAAGATAAATATCATATGACTTCACTCATGAGGACTTTAAGACACAGAACAGATGAACATAAGGGAAGAGAAGAAAAATAATATAAAAAAAGGGAGGGGGAAAAACATAAGAGACTCTTGAATATAGAAAACAAACAAAGGGTTACTGGAGGGGTTGTGGGAGGGGGGATGGGCTAAATGGGTAAGGAGCATTAAGGAATCCACTCCTGAAATCATTGTTGCACTATATGCTAACTAATTTGGATGTAAATTTAAAAAAAATTAAATTAAAGAAAACGATTATTTATTGCCAGGGGTTAAGGGGAGGGAGAGACAAGTTAGCAGAATACAAAACCATAATATTTTTACTATATCCATAGTTTTGCCTTTTTCAGAATATCATATAGTTGAAATCATATAGTATGTAGCTTTTTCGGATTGGCTTTTTTCAATAACCAATATGTGTTTAAGATTCCTCCATGTCTTTCTATGGCTTGTAATTGTGGATACATGCCATTATAGATTTGTTCAGAGCCACAGAATGTGCACCACCAAGAATGAGCCCTAATGAAAACTATAAACTTTGAGTAATTGTGATGTGTCATTGAGGGCTCATCAGTTGTAACAAATGTACCACTCTGATAAGGGATGTTGATAATGAAGATGGCCAGCAGGAAGTATGTAGAAAAGTATGTAGAAGTATGTCGAATGGGAAAAGATATTTGAAAATGACATATTGGACAAAGGGCTAGTATCCAAAATCTATAAAGAACTCACTAAACTCCACACCCAAAAAACAAATAATCCAATGAAGAAATGGGCAGAAAGCATGAATAGACACTTCTCTAAAGAAGACATCCAGATGGCCAACAGGCACATGAAAAGATGCTCAATGTCACTCCTCATCACAGAAATACAAATCAAAACCACACTCAGATATCACCTCACGCCAGTCAGAGTGGCTAAAATGAACAAATCAGGAGACTAAAGATGCTGGCGAGGATGTAGAGAAACGGGAACCCTCTTGCACTATTGGTGGGAATGCAAACTGCTGCAGCCACCCTGGAAAACAGTGTGAAGTTTCCCCCCCTCCCAAATTAAAAATAGATCTACCCTATGACCCAGCAATAGCACTGCTAGGAATTTACCCAAGGGATACAGGAGCACTGATGCATAGGGGCACTTGTACCCCAATGTTTATAGCAGCACTCTCAACAATAGCCAAATTATGGAAAGAGCCTAAATGTCCATCAACTGATGAATGGATAAAGAAATTGTGGTTTGTATACACAATGGAGTACTATGTGGCAATGAGAAAGAATGAAATATGGCCTTTTGTAGCAACGTGGATGGAACTGGAGAGTGTGATGCTAAGTGAGATAAGTCATACAGAGATAGACAGATACCATATGTTTTCACTCTTATGTGGATCCTAAGAAACTTAACAGAAGACCATGGGGGAGGGGAAGGAACAACAAAAAAAAAAGGTTAGAGAGGGAGGAAGCCAAAACATAAGAGACTGTTAAAAACTGAGAACAAACTGAGGGTTGATGGGGGGTGGGAGGGAGGGGAGGGTGGGGGATGCGTATTGAGGAGGGCACCTTTTGGGATGAGCACTGGGTGTTGTATGGAAACCAATTTGACAATAAATTTCATATTAAAAAAAAGAAAATTTCTGTAACTTCTATTCTTATGAACCTATGAATTTTTACATATGAAAAATAATATTTTTTAAAAGTTAATCTTATCCAAAAACACCCTTACAGAAACATACAGAATACTGTTTGATCACATATCTGGGTACTAACTCAGTCAACTTGACACATAAAATTAGCCATCACAAAAAGAAATACCAAGAAAAGTACAGCAGTATCACTGACTTGAGAAGACACAGATTAGAATTCAGAATCTGAATTAACTGGAATTTGCAGGGCAGAATTATAAAAAAGAGGGATCTACTCAGAAAAGTTCTGGAAACCTAATTGGGTTCTCTTTGATTCTTACTAAGATGTACATGTCTTGGGTGAATCTCCACAATATTGAGAAATGGAGGATGGAGAAGCTACGAGCAAATGGTTCCAAGAGTTCTCAAAGGGCAAAAATTATTCAAATTTCCATCATCCAGAGTAAAGCATCTTTGTTGATCACTTGGGACATTCAGTAGCAAGCCAGAAAGGTAGGTCCTTCTGAATTATTAGTGCAATATAGCTGAAGTTTTCCTATAACAAAGATTACTCTATAACTGCCATGACAAAATTTAAGACCAAACTTATCAAATTTAGTCTCAAGATCCTATCAGAACCAATCCAATCCTTTTTAAGAAAAAAACAAAATCCAGACTTCTTTCTGTTTTTTAAAGATTTTTCCTATTCTGGTGGTTGCCAGGAGTTAGGGGAAGGGGAAGTGGGGTTTAATGGGCAGGTGGTTTTATTTTAGTGTGATTAAAATGATTTCAGAACTACATAGAGGTGGTAGTTGCAGAGCACTGGGAATGTACTAAGGGCCACTAATTGTATACTTTAAAATGGATAATTTTACTTTACATGAATCTAGCATCAAAAAAAAAAAAAGTGAAGAAGAAGAAGAAGAAGAGGAAAAAGGAGGAGGATGAGGAAGCTAGAGTGGCTACATTATTATCAGATAAAGTGGACTTTAGACCAGGAAAGATCACAATGGATAAAGAAGGTCATTTCATAGTGATAAATAGATTCATTTATCAAGAAGATATAATAACAACTCTTATAGGAATTAACAATAAGATATTCTGTTTCACTCTGGAAAATAAACCCAAGATCAATGGATGTTAGTTACAGGAAGGCAGCTTAATGTGAAGAACATTAACAGTAAATAGGTTCAACCAATGATTTAAAGAATATGGCTATAAGAAGTAATATGGCCTCAGGCCTGAGTTCCAATCCCAGTTCTGCTAATTAGTAGCATTGTGATCTTGTACAATTTACTTAACTACTCTAATCATCAGTTTCTTACCTGTAAAACAATAGTAATAAAATCTGCTTCCCATTGATGTCAGAATTACATGAAATTGTATCTGTAAAGCAGCACAGGACCTATAGTAGACGTTCATATATACAATACATATGATATATATACCATATACGATGGGGGTTTGGAGAGATGGTGGGGTTTCAGAGCTGACGGCCAAGAGAGAATTTTGAAGATGTTTTTGGTGCAAAAAGGTGATTTTATTAAAGCACAGGGACAGAACCCACAGGCAGAAAGAGCTGCACTGGGGTTATGAAGAGTAACTGCCTAAATACTGTGGAATTGGGGGAGATAAAGGCAAGAGGAAGTTTCTTAAAGGGATTTCCAAGTGCTAAAGACTCACAGATTACTGGAGGACTGGCTATTGTCAAGCTAAAGTGTTTTTTTGTTTTTTGTTTTTTTACCCTCTAGTAAAGCATTATTAAAATAGTAGGGAGTTCCTGGAGATTAGGCTATTGATAAGATTGCCTTCTTGTAATTTATTAAGATATTTGTAAACTGATAAAGACTCTATCAGTTTAACCATTTGTTTTCTGTCCTTTCCTTTGTTCTCAGGCATCCAGGAGTGCCTGCCATGTGTCACAAGTATCCCACCTGGGGAGGAGGATGTTGTTAGCTTGTCCTTTGTCCTCAATTTGCCTTATGCTCCTTCATCAATATATACAAATATAATTACAAACAAGTACTGGAAGGTACTGATATAGGTGAAAAAGTACAATACATTTTACTATGGAAATAAAAATTTTAATGGGGAGAGAATACAAAAAAGGGTAGTTTTATAACAAAAGCAATGTTGGAGCTGAATTTTGCAGACTGTCAGGAGTTTCCTTCCTTTGCAATAATAGTGCATAATATGTAATATTATGTAATAGTGCATAATATATTAAATAGTGTATTTAATATTAAATGGAACCAACAAGATTTGAGACCCAATAAAAATTCAAAACCAAAAACCAAAAAGGCTTAGTTTATTTTCTCAGTGGGATATTTGCTATTTGAATAGTGTTAAAAGATGTAAGAAACTACTCTTTAACTCTGAATAATTTTACTTAAGGAGTAAAAAAGAATAGGATTAGTTAATATATAGACAGAATAAAATACAATTTCTGGTTTTTTTCCTGTGTAGTTGCTCTTCAGTTTTGGGATAACAAATTTTTGGTTTTTGGTTTTTATTTAGAATTTTTAAAAAAAATGTTTATTTACTTTTGAGAGAGAAAGAGGACACAAGTAGGGAAGGGGCAGAGAGAGGGAGACACGGAATCTGAAGCAGGCTTCAGGCACTGAGCTGTCAGAGCAGAGCCCAATGCAGGCCTCAAACTCACTGTGAGATCATGACCTAAGCTGAAGTCAGACGCTTAACCATCTGAGGCACCCAGGAGTTCCTGGGATAATAGTTTTAAGGTAATTTTGACTCTTTCTGTATTTAAGAATATCCCTATATAAAGGGACCATCTTTATATTATATGGAAATCTAGAGTGAATTTCTTCAATTTTAAGCCAGGTCTTCGGTCTCCAAAGTTCATGCTCTTTCTTATAATACATAAAACAGAGCTCCCTACTAATAATGAACGTCTTCATGAAATGGCAGGAAGGTATGTTACACAGTTCCAAAGAGAGTATTAACTATACATTCCCTGATAATGAGGCCAGGAGACAGATTGCAGTCAAACACTATAACAGAGAATATTTCATTGAGAAGATGATATTTGAGCAAATACCTGAAGGAAAAGAGAAAACTATAACTTTGTATATCTTGGAGAATGTTTCAAGAAGGGATATTAGCGAGAGCAGAGGGCCCTAGTCAGGAGAATGCCTGGAACACTTAAATGGCAACCCACTGTAGGAAACAGGCAAGTGATAATTCCTGAGAACATTTTATAATGATCACTCTGGCTGCTATGTTGAAAATGGACTATATTTTGCCAAACACAGATGTGGAAAAAAGAGTTAATTCCTATCATAACAATCTAGGCAAGAGGAAATGTTCACTAGGATCAGCTTGATATGGATCAGCTTGATATGGAAAGCATGTGGAAAGAAGTGGCCAGCTGCAAATACATGTTGAATGTACAGGCAATGGGGAATGAATCTAGGATATGAAACAAAGAGAAGAATCAGCAATGTCTCCAATGTTTTTTGCCTGACCAAATAGAGAGATGGAGTTGCTATCAATTGAGATGGATAAAGCTGAAGGTAGAACACATTTGAGGCATAGGATTAGTAGTTTACTTGAACATATCAAGCATGAGATACTATTACCCAAGTGGAGACATTAAGGACAGTTGGATATACAAAGTCTGAGCTTGGGAAACACATTTGGTGATCATCAGCATAAAGATGGTATTCGAATCCATGAGACAAGATGAGATTATCAAGGAAGTGAAGATAAAAAAGATGATCAAAGACTGAGCCTTGGGTTTCTTCCACATTAGTCAATCTGGGAAACAGTAAGCATCGGCTGATGGGACTGAGAAAGAATGACCTATGAGCTACGAGGAAAACCAAGATATTGAGATATGAATATTATCAGGGAATGTATAGTTAATATTCTCTTTGTGAACCGTAATATGCCTTCCTGCCATTTCATGAAGATTTTCACTATTAGTAAGGAGCAATGGTTTATGTTTTATAAGAAAGAGCATGAACTATAGAGGCCAAAGACCTGGCTTAAAATAGAAGAAATTCGCCTCTAACCAACTCTATGAGCCTGGACAAGTTTAACCTTCCATTTTTCATCTGAAAAATACAAATAATAAACAGGTAAAATGTGTGCAAATAATAAATTTTATTTTTAGCATTTGATATAAAATAACCTATCCTTCAATTCCCCTGCCTACAATGAATAATTCTAATGGTTTATCATATTTCACTGTGTTTGCAGTAGTAGGAAATATCATACGGTTAATATGCTCTACAATTTCTCAGTACATGTTTAACTTCTAAAGGAACTGTGCTTTCTCTTTTTTATTTATCAGAAGAAAGTATTTTGGTTCTTTAACCCAAAGACTCGCATTTTTAGTTCTTACCTGTTCTGGCATAGTATAGTTTGCATAACTAGTAACAGGCCTTTCTCTTTTGGAAATCAACTTATTGTTGTGAAACATTCACAGACCTAGATTTCTAAATCCCTCAAAGTTTAATATTATGTTAACCTCCTGTAAATCATTGATTTTTAATAGCCTTAGAAGAGAACTTCCCCAGAAATTAAAACAAAGAACTAGTGGAATGAAATCTGAAATCTTCCTTTTATATCAACATCCCATGTTGTGGTGTGGTCCTGTTTAACATTCAATTAGTGGAATTCTAGATCCTAAAAAAAGTAATAGTCAAGCTAACTCCTTCCCTTCTCCCCTCTCTCAGCCTCCAGGGGCTATATCAAAAAACAAACAAACAAACAAACCAACCAAGGTATCTTTCCTTCAAATCTCATATGTTGGAGCTATACCCGTCTTTTAATGTCAGACTATGATACCACTCTATATAAAAAATTTCTCAACTCAATCAATTAGAAATATCTAATTTTCACCGCTTTATAATTATTCTTGTAAGCTGATTTTCTTGGACAAATCTATTAGCTACTCAAGAATAGAGACTAAGGTCTATGCATACATTTGCCTTTTATCATTTAAACTTAGAAGTTACTCAAAACTTCTAAGGCTGGCTGTACTCAAAACTTCTGGGCTGACTCAACAAGAGCAGAATTTTCAGGTAGCATGGAATATTCGCCAAGATAGACCACATTCCGGGCCATAAAACAAGCCTCGACAAATTTAAAATACTTGTAAGTTTTAGAGTATGTTCTCTGGACATAATGGAATCACCCTAGAAATCAATAACAGAAAGACAACTGAAGAATCTCTACACCGAGAAATGCCTAATAATCCATGGGTCAGGGAATAAGTCTCAAAAGAAATAAAATATAGAGAATGGAATGAAAATGAAAATATAAAATACCAAATATATGAGATGCCACTAAGGCCTTAAATCGACAGTCTGTTTTTACCTCAAAAAAAAAATATATATATATCCAAAACAAATGATAAATAATGAAAATAATAAAGATGCAAACAGAAATCAATACAATTAAAAATAGAAAACCAATAAAACAAGAAGCTGCTTCCTTGGGAAAGGTGACAGGCAGATACAATAAAATTGATAAAGCTGTACTTAGGCTGCCAAAGGAAAAAAAAATGCTGACAAAGACATAAATTACCAATATCAACAATGAGACAAGAGACATCACTATAAATCTTGTAGCATTAAGAAGATAATAAGAAAATACTACAAATAATTCTGCATTCATAAATTCAATTTAGAAGAAATGGACACATTTATCAAAAACCACAAACTACTAATGTCCAATAAAGATGAAACAGTCAACCTAAATAGTCCTATTATCTTTAAAAGAGTTGAATTTGTAATTTAAGCACTCTCCAAAACAAAAACAAAGAAACAGAACCAGATGTTTTACTGGAAATTTTTACTAAAAAATTAAAAAATCGACACCAATTTTATACAATCTCTTTCAGAATATAAAAGAGAACATTTTTTATGATTTTTTTTTAACGCTTATTTATTTTTGAGACAGAGAGAGACAGAGCATGAACAGGGGAGGGGCAGAGAGAGAGGGAGACACAGAATCTCAAACAGGCTCCAGGCTCTGAGTGGTCAGCACAGAGCCCGACGCGGGCTCAAACTCATGGACCCTGAGATCATGACCTGAGCCCAAGTCGGAGGCTTAACCGACCGAGGCACCCAGGCGCCCCAACATTTTTTAACACATTGTATGAAACTAGTGTTAACAAGATACTAAAAATAGACAAGGAGAATACAAAACAAAAAGAAAGAATGGGGCGCCTCAGTGGCTCGGTTGGTTGAGCATCCATCCACTCTTGATTTCGGCCAAGGTCAAGATCCCAGGGTCATGGGATGGAGCCACCCTCAGCCGTGGAGCTTAAGATTCTCTCTCTCTCCCTCTGCCATTCTCCCTTGCTCACACAGGGGAACAGTCTCCCTCTGTCTCTAAAACAAAAAATAAGAAAGAGAAAGAAAGGAAGGAAGCAAAACAAAAACAAACTACAGACTAATACATCTCATGAGGTTAGACACAAAAACTGTCAACAAAATATTAGAAAATTGAATTCAGCAATGTAGAAAAAGAATCATCCATCATTACCAAGTGGAATCAACTCCAGGTATGAAATACCAGTGAAGCATTTGAAAAATCAATCAATTTTATACACTATATCAACACAATAAAAAAGAAATATCCGATGACTATATTAATTGGCACAGAAAAAAAAAATTTTACAAAATTCAACATTAAACCATAATAAAAACTATAAGCACATTTGTAATAAAGTGGAATTGCCTTAACCTGATAGAGTATCTACTGAACTTTTGCTATCATCAATACAGAGGGTGAAAGACTGAATATGCTACCTTTAAGATTGGGATGCCTGCTCTCACTATTCTTATTAAATTGGAAGTTCTAGTCAGTGCAATAGGGTGAAAAAAAGAAACAAGGCAAACAGATTGGAAAGGAAGAAATAAAATTGTCCCCATTCCCATGTGATATGACTGCATTGAAACTCTGAAAGACTACAAAAAAAAAATGCTAAAACTATTAAATGAGATCAACAAGGTTGTAGGATTCAAGAGCAACATATAAATATCAATCACATTTTAATATACAAAAGCAAACATGTGGAAATCAGAATTTAAAACACAATACCACTTATAATTGCTCCAAAGAAAATTAAAGTCTTGGGTATAAATCTGATAAAACATACAAAGGACTGTATCCTAAAAATTACAAAATGTTGATGAAAGAAATAAAAGGAAAACTTCATGGATTCATGATTCATTGATTCACAAATATAGATTGTAACACTCACCATTGTAAAGACATCAGTTCTCTCTAAATTACTTACAGCTTTAATGCAATCCTATAAAAAAATATGTGTTGAAGACATACTTGATGATTAGGCACTTTGTATACTGTACGTGTACACAGAGATAGGCACTTTATGTGTATTTACAGACAAACTTTCATGATTTAATTCTATTAATGTCTTTAAAATTTCCTCCATTGGTATGTTCTAAAAATTATTTAATTAACTTTTTGCTAGGTTGAAAGTGTTAACGAAACATCATTTGGCATTAAGCAGCCTATAGATTTTGACTTATTTCCAATGTACTGCATTTAAAAAAAATGTTATTTGACAATATTTTCAATGCATAGATTCTGAGATTCAGTTTTTTATCTAATAATAGTATAATTAACAGAAATGGGAGAGAGGTGGTGAGCCCTGAGTGTCTTTGGTTTTATTCCCAGCTTCTGATAATAAATCTTGAGGTCATCCTCATGTGCTTTTTTTCCACAGATGGTAAAACCATTTATTTTTAAATGTTTGGAATCACATCTTTCCCTACTGATCTTCAAAATTCACAGTGATTAGGGAATGGAGATCTTTGAAATAAAGTCCAAAAATCTGTCAGTTGCATTAAATAAAATCTAAATCTGACTTTTTAAGGACTACACCTTTCCACTCAAATAATGATTTACTTTTTTTTTTCCTCTCTGTATCTGTATTTGGTGGAATTGAAAATATTATCAGCTTCTTGGCTTGAATGAAGGAATGGCTGACACTTACTTAATTCAATTTATTTTTATAAATGGTCTCAAAGTAAAATAATCAGACATTGAAGCCACATAGAAAAGTTATTATCATAATAAACTTATGTACATTCCTCATCTTCTTTAAAGGTCTGTGAGGTTGTTGCCTTGCCTGTGAGACCTCTCTGTTTCCAGACTAATGTTCCTTTTATGTCTCAGTATTGGAATACTCTCACATTCAAACCAGTTCAAGCAACAAAAAATTAATTTATTGTTTCATATAACCGAAAAGTTCAGGGACCAATTTAAGGTCTAGGAAAACTGAACCAAAAATACCATCAGAATTCTAGTTCTGCCCCTCAATTCTGCTTTCCTATGTGCTGGCTTCATCCTCGAAGAAATTCTTACCACAAAGCAGCCCCCTGAAAACTTCATATTTATACTCTACAGGACTGTAAGGCTAATGGAAAGAATGTTCTTCCTTCTAATAAATCCAGTTAAATTTCATGGATTGAATGATAAACCTGGTGTGAGTCAAGTGTTAATCCTTAGTCCATTTACTATAGATGGGATATGTGGTGCTTGATTAGATGTCCACTGAAATTTACAAGGGGTATGTGGCATTGGATTTTTTGCTTAATGGTAATCGAGAATTTATTACTAGAAAATAGGAAATAGGTTCTGGACTGGCATAAATGAGATATCCATTGCAGCCCTGGAAACAATACAGACCCAACATAAATGCCTTAGATGAAATAATCAAAGCAATTAAAGAATAAAAGTACAAAATGAATTAAAGAATGCTGTGGAGTTTATACTCAGAAAAGCATTACTGCAGTTCCAGTTCTGCCACTTTCAAACCATGAGGACATGAGTAAATGACATGAATTCTGTAACTTTTTTAAAGGAATAAACAAAATGTGTATAATCCACTAATGGGATATTTAAATATAGAGAAAAATACAAAAGCATTTAAAAAATAAAATTAATAAAACTGTTCAGCAGTTGTGTTGGAATGTAACCAAGATAATAATTTTTTTTTTCTAACGTTCATTTATTGTTAAGAGACAGAGAGAGACAGAGCATGAGCATGGGAGGGACAGACAGAGGAGGAGACACAGAATCCAAAGCAGGGTCCAGGCTCTGAGCTGTCAGCACAGAGCCCGAGGTGGGGCTCGAACTCACAAACCACGAGATCATCACTTGAGTTGAAGTTGGATGCTTAACCGACTGAGCCACCCAGGCACCCTGGAATGTAACCAAGATAATAAAATTAACCATAGTTTTATGTTTTAACAAATAGTTCAAGAATTAATTTAAAAAGACACATACCATCTAAAATAAAATAGTATCAAAATTATAAAGCATTGAAAAATAATGCCCATAAAAAAGAATAATGGCCTCTAAAATATGTGTAAGACTTTCATACAAAAGAAATATAAAAAATTCAAGTCAGGTTTATTAAGTTATAATTTGTATACAATAAGATCACCTTTTTCTGAATACAGTTCTGTAATTTTTAACAAACGCACACAGTCATTTGTTAGTGCGACTACTAACACAATTAAGATAGAGAACGTTTGCATCACCCCCGAAAATTCCCATATACTCCTTCATAGCCAATATACTTTCCCTGCATCTAGCCCCTGGCTATCACCATTTTTGTTCATTTGCTTTTAATGTCCTTATAGTTTTGGATTTTCCAGAACATCGTATTAATGGAATAATACAATTAGTGGATTTTTAAATCTGGCCTCTTTCACTTAGCATCGTGTATGCAATTGCATTCATCCCTGATGTTGCATGCATCAGTAATCTCTTCCATCTTATTGTTGAATAAAATCTCATTCCACAGTGTTCCACAGCTGGTTTTTCTATGTTACAGTCGATTGACATTTGAGCTGTTTCCAGTTTGGGGCAATTATTAATAACATTGCAATAAACTTTTCCACACAGCATTTTGTTGTTTTGTAAACATAGGTTTCAATTCTCTTGGGTAAATATCCAAGGGTGAGATTCCTACGTCAAATGACAAGTGTTTAACTTTATAATAAATTACCAAACCGATTTTGAAAATGTCTGTGCCATTTTGCATTCCCACTGTTAATGTCTAAAACATTCCAATTCCTTCACACTCTTGCCAGCATTTGTTATTCTCAATTGTTTCTAGTTTTTGAAAGTTTTATTTTTAAAAAGTTTTATACTTTAAGTTTGATATTAATGTTTATCACCTATTTCAAATTAATCAATCTTTGTGTGGTGGAAAGTGGAATTGAGAAAGGTTTTGCATAAGAATATCTAAGAGTTTTAGCCCTATTTGCTTAAATGACTATTCTTTCCCAACTGAACTGCCTTAGCATTCTTGACGAAATTTAGTTAACTATATATTTGTAAGTCTATCTATGGACTCTTTCTTATCATTCTATGGGTCTATTCCACACTGGAATAGATTAAATAAATAGATAGTAATGATACAAAAATATGTACACAATTATACATAATTATATAAATATTTACTTTATTTTTTCATTTAATATTTATATAGCTTATAATGTTTATATAATTATACATAATTATTATATACATACCAAAAATAATAAAAATCCCTCTTAAGCATACATGGAGTATTTATAATTGTATTTTGTAACTACAAAGAAATTCTTGTAAAAACTTTCAAACACTTCACAGCAGACAAGACACATTCGGTGATCAAAAATAAGAAAAATTGAAACTTAAAGGGCTAAAAATTTGAATCAGGAACCTAGAAAAAAAAACATACATTAAGCCTAAAGATCATAGATGAGAAACATAATAAAGATAAAAGCATAAATTAATAAAATAAAATTGTATAATATATCTTACATGAAGTATTACAGACAATCAAAAAAAAAAAAGGAATGTGTGCAGCTAATTTTATGAGACTGGTAAAACTAAGATATCATATTCTATAAAGATGCATATTTAGTTAATAACAGTACAACATTGGCTGGAAGGATTTCATATGTATCAAATTTATCATGGTGGTTACTCTAGGAGAGACAGGGAAAGAGGTAAACCATACTGAGCTGGAGAACAAAAGAGATTTTTAATTGTATCTATAAGATCGTTTCTTTAATTAAAAAATATATGTGAGTTTGTGTGTGCATGAAACACTGATATTTACAATATCCTTCTAAGCATTTTCTGTGGTTTTAAATATTTTGAACCAAAACAGTAACTTTCTATGTTGCTTTAAGATCAAAATTAGCTAGTCATTGCAAAACTTGTCATAAAATGGCAAAGCACTAAATACTAGTAAGACATATAACCCTTCTTTGAACAACGTTTTAGGCAAATCATGTACCCATTTCTTATGAAGTACTGATTGATAAATAAATGCACTTTCAAAACTCTTCAATCTTTTCACTACTTATCATATAATTGATAATTGTGAAGTGAATAACCAGTGACCAACTTACAAGTGCCCAGAAAGTATGCCAATAACAAAGTAAGGGACCAGACGGAGGTGGGAGTGGCGATGTGGAGGTGTGCACGCCTTGCCAATGTTCCACTCCAGGTCAGCTCACTGTCGAGGCTCAGTAAATGTTAAACAACAACAATAATAATGGGTACCATCTGCATGCCAAATTTAGAGTGGTAGAAACATACAGGATTGACAGCCCTAAAGGCCAGACTTCCCTCCCTGATTATTCCCAACATGTACAGCATTTGTCTTAGCTCAGTTAATAGCATAAATAGTCTCTCACTCAGGAAAAAAGCCACTGTTTTCTTTCACTCTACCCTCTCCATCATCCCTCATGCACCCTTCCAGAAACTTACCTGTCTCCAGTCTCTGCCCCTTATAACACATGCTGAACCTTGCTGTTGGTTGTTTACATGAAAAAATAAAAAAAGATAAAAATTCAAATCTAGTTGTATTAATTATGTGCTTAGAAAACCTCCAATCATGTTTCATTGTCTAAGAGAATAAAATCTTAATATTTTAGCTTCTATGCAAGGCTTCTTAATGTATTGCCTCAACTCATATTTCCAATGTAATAGCATGCTATGTCACTTGAAAACCTTCTCCTGCATCCTGTGCGTAACACATACGAGGCTAATTGACGTTTCCCAAATAAAACATCCCATGCCTTTTTAAGTCTTCACACTCTTTCCTCATTGTGAAGTGATTTCCTTATCTCTCTGCCTGTCGGATTCCTACCCATTCTTCAAAGCTCAACTTGTCTTTTCCTTTGTGAGGGCATCACTGATCCTCCCAGGAGAATCTAATTTCTCTCTTTCATTTCCTTTTTAACACATCATTTGTGTCTTTCACACTGTATTATATCTGTGTTACCTTAATAATTATAGCTAAAATTCATTTATTTAAAAAAAATTTAAAGTTTATTTATTTATTTTGAGAGAGAGAGAGAGAGAGAGAGAGCGAGACTGGGAGGGACAGAGAGGAAGGAAGAAAGAGAGAATCCCAAGCAGGCTCTTTACTATCAGCATGGGGCCTGATGTGGAGCTTGAACTCACAAACCGTGAGATCATGACCTGAGCTGAAACCAAGAGTCAAATGCTTAACCTGCTGAGCCGCCCAGGTACACTTACAGCTAAAATTTATTAAACACTGTGCATCAGACATTTTTCTAAGTTCATTTTGTGATTACATTAAAATTATTATACTATTATATATTAACTCATATAATCTTCACAACAACCCAAGAAGAGTATTATTACCTATTCTATACGTGAGAGAAATAAAATACAGAGAAATCAACTAATTTGACCAGAGCTAGTAAGTGATATAGCTGGGATTCAAACTCTGGTAAGCTGCTTGTCTTGCTACTAGATTGAGTTACTTTAGAGCAAGTGACTGCCTTATTTTCAATTTGCCAACCTTTTTTTTTTTCATTTTATTTATTTATTTTGAGAGAGAGGGTACATGTACACATGCACACATGGGTGAGGGGCAGAGAGGGAGAGAATCCCAAGCAGCTGTCAGCGTGCAGCCCAATGTGGGGTTTGGTCTCCTGAACCCTGAGATGAGATCATGACCTGAGCTGAAATCAAGAATCAGAAGCTTAACCAACTGAGCTACCCAGGCGCCCCATCAATTCACCAGTTATCGCAATTAACTAACTTAATTGCAATAAACATTTTGCAATATATACCTGTATCAAATCATCACATCTATATACCTTAAACTTACATAATGTTATATGTCAATTATATCTCAATAATTTCTATCTTGATACCATTCCCCAACCTACATAAACATCTAATTCATCATAACAGAGCTTTATATAGCTAGTAAATAAGCTATGGAAAGTAATAAGAAAAAAAGTTTCAATTGGTATCATTTGAAGACAATGATATTATTATTATTATTATTATTATTATTACAGTAGTCCCCCCTTATCCATGGGGGATATGTTCTAAGACTTCCAATGATGCCCTGAAACTGTAGATATTTTCAAACCCTGTATGTACTGTGTTTTTTCCTATACAGACATACTATGATCCAGTTTAATTTGTAAATTAGGCACAGTAAGAGATCAACAACAATAGTTAATGATAAAGTAGAACAATTATAACAATATACTATAATAAAAGTTATGTGAATGTGGTCTTTCTCTCTTTCTGAAAATATCTTCTTTTACTGTACTTATGCTTCTCCTTGTGATGATGTGAGATGATAAAATGCCCTCATGATGACATGAAGTGAGGTGAGTGATGTAGGCACTGTGAGGTAGCATTAGACTACCAATGACCTTTTTTAAAAATTTATTTATTTTGAAAGAGTCAGAGAGAGAGAGAGAGGGAGAGAGAGAATCCCAAGCAAGCTCCATGCTGTCAACGCAGAGCCCGACGTGAGGCTCAAACCCACGAACCAGGAGATCATGACCTGAGACGAAATCAAGTGTTGGACAGACACTTAACCTATGGAGCCACACAGGTGCCCCTACCAGTGACCTTCTGATGATACTTTTAGACCACAGTTGACCACAGATAATGGATACTGTGATAAGCAAAGCCATGGATAAAGAGGGACTACTGTGTCCAACTAATATTATTTCAACAAAGAAAAATTAAAACAGCTCTCAGGTCTCTATCCTTTCCTCTCCGGGAATGGAGACTAAACAGGCCTTGGAGTTCTTTAGTTCTAGGTTATCGTCCCTACTAGGAGTAATTAATAACTATTCTGTTTCATGCCCTCAGACTGGAGGTGTAACCCTGAAGACATTTTCAACATACACAAGCAGTGTTTTGGAAGGCTTAGATCAACTTATCCACAAGGAAACCCTAGGAATTGTACAAAGGGAGAATGTAATGGCTAAATGTTTCTGTCCACCCCACCCCCTGCCACCTGCCCTGCCAAATTTATACATTAAAGTCCTAAACCCCAATGTGATGGTATTAGGAGGTGGAGCCTTTGGGAGATAGTTAGGTCATGAAGGTGGAGATGTCATGAATGTGATTATTGCTCTTGTAAGAAGGGACAGGAGAGCTTGTCCCCTCTCTCTCTGCACCATATGAGGAGACAGTCATCTGTAAACCAGGATGCATGCCTCACCAGACACTGGACCTGCCAGCATCTTGATCTTGGACTACCCAGCCTCCAAAACTGTGAGAAATAAACGTTTATTGTTCCAGCTACCCAGTCTATGGTGATTTGTTATAGCAGCCAGAGTTGACTAGAAAGAGTCACCTTGGAAACTGGCTGGATATGGTCTCTTTGAAAATGGATGGAAAATAACCACGTGGGTTCCTTTAAAGGCTATGCTCAAAGGACTTAAGCACTGGGGAAGGTTGAGGACCTCTATATGCTATGAAGACACCAATCATAAAGGTCTTCTTTCACAACACAATGACTGAGAAACCAAGGAAAACAATGATACTGATGGAAATAACCAGACTCTTAAGGCTCCTCTACATGAACACAGTTGTTAGGACCATGTAAGTTCCAGAGAGGGCAAGGGGTCCACTAAAAATTGATTATCAACTTATTTCCAATCTTAAAAAGTTGGGAGTATACAGGAAATTATAATTTGATTTAGAAAAATAAGAAAATGCCATAGAACATTTAACACCTATTAGACTTAATGAGTGAATTGACTTATCAAACCACAGTTTGGAACCCATTTGTAAAATACTTGAAAGTTTATAGAGAATAGACAAAATTTTTGTCTTTTTTTTGTTTTTTGTTTTTTTAATAAATCCTGAAATCTGTTGGCTTTCTCAATAAATCTATTGAGAAATAGTAGTGACAATGTGGCTAAATCCATCAAAACATTGATGAAGTCACATAATTTTATATAATAAGGAATTATAAAAAGTGAATAGAGTATCATTTTTCATTTTCTAAAAGAGCCAATCACACACGCACACAAAATGGAAGAATTTACAACTTTTAAAAAAATATCCCTATTTGTCTAAATCCTAATGTCATTAATTCCTTCTGCAGGAATAACATCACAGGAGTAAAAAGCTATATATGAAAAGATGTCCATCACAGTTTTATTCATAAATTCAAAAAGTTGGTAACCAAAATTATGTAATTCATTCAAATTGGGACATGATTTACAGAGCAAGGTGGCACTAAAAATGAATCACAAGTATTTTTTTTTTTAGATCCTATTTATTTATTTATTTATTTTTATTTTTTTTTCCAATATATGAAATTTATTGTCAAATTGGTTTCCATACAACACCCAGTGCTCATCCCAAAACGTGCCCTCCTCAATACCCATCACCCACCCTTCCCTCCCTCCCACCCCCCATCAACCCTCAGTTTGTTCTCAGTTTTTAACAGTCTCTTATGCTTTGGCTCTCTCCCACTCTAACCTCTTTTTTTTTTTTCCTTCCCCTCCCCCATGGGTTTCTGTTAAGTTTCTCAGGATCCACATAAGAGTGAAACCATATGGTATCTGTCTTTCTCTGTATGGCTTATTTCACTTAGCATCACACTCTCCAGTTCCATCCACGTTGCTACAAAAGGCCATATTTCATTCTTTCTCATTGCCACGTAGTATTCCATTGTGTATATAAACCACAATTTCTTTATCCATTCATCAGTTGATGGACATTTAGGCTCTTTCCATAATTTGGCTATTGTTGAGAGTGCTGCTATAAACATTGGGGTACAAGTGCCCCTATGCATCAGTACTCCTGTATCCCTTGGGTAAATTCCTAGCAGTGCTATTGCTGGGTCATAGGGTAGGTCTATTTTTAATTTTCTGAGGGACCTCCACACTACTTTCCAGAGCGGCTGCACCAATTTGCATTCCCACCAACAGTGCAAGAGGTGAACACACCCTTTTGTGTCAAAGTCTTAGATGGTCATTCCAAGGCCAAAATGCTGTCATTAAGATTCTCCCCAGACTATGTCTGTGTTTTCTATTTTTTTTTTTTGGCCAAAATGCCCAGCTACATCTGCATGTAAACATACATACATATACATTTATTTGTACATATACACACACACATACACACATGTATATACATACATACATATTTGAAAAGTGACATTGAGATTAAGCTTTAGTGACTTGTTAAAACAAGTTTTATATTAGGAAAATATTTAATGATTCTAACACCTATCTTGAAAAAAATACAATAATTACTGATTAGGCCTGAGTTTTGCCATGTAAGGGAAAAAAAAACTTACCCACATTAGATTATTAATTTGAGTTTTATAAAGATAAAAATCATATTCAGAATATTCTTTTTTCCTGAAAAAAATGGACTTCAAGTAGAAACAGAGTACTTGAATTCTTAAATGTATACAGGACATATATTAAATATCTCCAACCATGTTTTCAGAGAAGTTTTTCTCAAACTCTCTGAAATGCTGCCTTACTATCTTTTCACATCTGACCTCCAAATTATTAGCACCGTGAAAAACTTGAAGCCAACAGAATGAGGAAATAGCATCCAAACCTTTCAACTCTGCCTTTACAAAGACAATGTAGCTGAAAAGAAAGACCTATCACCAAGGAAACCTGAAATCACCAATGTTTCCATTTCCCAGAATGTACATGCAAGCCAGTACCCACCTTTCAGGTTTGGTTACAAAATAAACTATTGACATTTACTAATGCAGTTTTTTTTTTCCCTTTCAGACCTTTAGTTGGGTCAATATTCATTATGTCTTTCTGCATTCCATTTTTCAATCTCCCTCAAGAAATAAATAAAAGATATGTGGATTGAATCAAGGATGTGTTTTTAATCTGTGTATTTGTAATAATCCAAGTACTTGTTCATCCACAGCATGAGTTACCTATTTTATCAAGAATACTTACTGTAATAATATTAGTTACCCAGGGCCTGCTACATTACTTATAGTGCTGAGTGCAAAATGAAAGTGTGTTTTCAAAAAGCAAGGGGAAAGTGTCATTAAAAATACTAGCATCTTCCTTTCTTCCACAGTTTTTCTTTGACCTCTCATTGTGTTTTTTTAATTTGATATTGTCATTCTAAATAAAAATAAAATTTTATATCTTTAGTGTGCATTTGATTGTACATTTTTATATTGCACAATGCCAATTTTAATGCAAATATAAGAGCATTTAAATTGTATGTGGAATTCACTGAAATCACACAATTTGTAGTTTGTAGTTTGTGCATGCATAAGTATTTCATTCTTGCTAGCACAGTGAAATGCTGCACAAAATTAGCTCAAATATTTATTATATTACTTATCGATTCTTGCACATCCTGTCAACACATTCTACTTCCAGCCTACTGATGAGTAGGGAAGGATTGAAACTGGAAGAAACTATGGGTTGCTTATCTTTCCCTTTCTTTTTATGTCATTCTTTTTAGGGCAAGTGATTGGCAGGTGCAGGGCAGTCACATAAGAAAGGATATGGTAGAATTGATGTGTCTTAAAACAAAGTTGCCTTCTTTCTTCATTCAAATTAAGTCTTCGTTTGATTAGAAAGCATGGTTTCTAGGAGTTGTCAATGTCACTCTTATTCAGTTGTAGACATAGCACATTTATCTTGTGCATACTTTGACCTTTGAGTCTTGCTGAACTCCCATGAATCTTGGGCTCACCAGAATTCTGTGCTCATGGGGCATCACCAACACTCTGTGCCAATGGAAAACAAAGCATGCATGTTGTATACGGTCCATTGCTCCATAGGACATCATTTAGAAGACCCAAGTTCAGAGTTCATCGATCATTAAGATTTTCAAGATCGTGATACCAGAATAATACACTAAATATTAGGCAATTCTTAGCTTGGGACTCTAGGTGACTGCATAGTTTGTGTGCTTGTGAAGCCATACCTGTAGTTAACATTTATTGACTGCTTCCATATGCCCAGTGCTTTACATGCATTTTCTTTCTCAATCATGACAATATTGTTATCCTTATTTTATAGAGGATGAAATTAATATTTAAGAGTAATTGATCAACTTAATGTGTATGTTCCCGGCTCTACAAATAGAATCAATTCATTAGTAAGTCAAAGATCAAGCTAGAACCGAACTTGGTTATTTTAACTAGCCTTTTCACACTACTATAATATATAACCAGAATTAATGAATTTTTATTCCATAGCTTATAGATGTAAGTTTTATAATTTTATTTTATTTTGTTAAGTTTTTTTTTTTTAATTTTTATTTATCTTGAGAGAGAGATAGAGAGCAAGTATGGGAGGTGCAGAGAGGGAGACCAAAACCCAAGCAGGCTCTGCATGTCAGTGTAGAGCCCAATGTGGGGCTCAAACTCATGGACCATGGGATCATGATCTGAGCTGAAATCAAGAGTCAGATTCTCAACCGACTGAGCTACCTAGGTACCCCCAGTTTTATAATTTTATAATCATACTATAGGCAGTCCTTACTTTGCATGATACTGTATTAACTGAACCTTGTGAATATTATATGGTGTCATTGCCCTCTATTACCATGAAACAGTGCAAAGTAAACATTACCTTATATAATTCATTATGTTTGTACAGTGATTTACAGTTCATAATTTTTTCTTTGGTTTTAGTTTGTTTTTGATTTAATAAGATGTTATTTATTATGCTGTAAGTGTCAGTTCCAGAAGACCCAGAACTGGACTGAGCTGTATTACTGTGGTACTTGCATAGCACTGATCCTTGGTCAAGGCATGGGATATATTTATTAATATTATCACTTTGAAATCATTTGTTCAAGGAGTGTGAGGATGGTTTGTATCAGTTTATCAGCATTGTTTAACCAATAATAGTAGATTGATAATTTTTATCCATTCTTGGTGAGACCCCTAGAGTGTTGCCACTGGGTCTGATTACATACCAAGAATATACCTGTGTGGTCAAAAGAATATAGAATATTACCCAGTCATCAAAAAGAATGAAATCTTGCCATTTGCAACGGCATGGATGGAGCTAGAATGTATTATGCTAAGTGAAATAAGTCATTCAGAGAAAGAAAAATACCATATGATTGCACTCATATGTGGAATTTAAGAAACAAAACAGATGAACACATGGGAACGGGGTGGGGAAGAGAAGAGAGGGAAACAAACCACAAAAGACTCATCATGATGGTGAACAATATGAGAGTTGATCGAGAGACACAGGTGGGAAATGGGCTAGATGGGTGGTGGGTCTTAAAAAGGTCACTTGTTGTGATGAGCCCTGGGTGCTGTATGTAAGTGATGAATCACTGAATTCCACTCTGGAAACCAATGTTGCACTGCATGTTAACTAACTAAGATTTAATTAAAAAAATTGTTCTTAATGAAAAAAAATATCTCAGTCAAGACTCAATTACGGATTCCATAGTTCAAACGTGTGTTTGTGCATACATTGGTGGTTCCTGATTCAAGAGAGGAAACATCCACACAGCCCTTATACACAACCAAAACTCTTTCTTGGACTTTCAGGACCTCTTGCTGTTGTGGTCTTTGGCTGTGATGCATAGCATTACTTTCATGCTGTTTAGTGATTGTATCCTTTACTTCAAGCATTGCAGATTGGTATGCATTGACATTTTGGATCCTGTCATCTTCTTCAACAATCAGTCCTACTACCTTTGGTGTGTTTACATGTAATATATTCAGTAATTTATATGTACAATATTATGAATTTTATAATTTCTAAAAACTTATATAAGTAACTCTATATTCAGGATATAGGTCAGTTTCTCATCCTAAAATGTTTCTTTGTGTCCTACTGCACTTGATCCCCACTCCAGACAATGGGGATTAAAAGGTTCAAGTTCACATTTCTGTTCTAGCAAAGCAAAGCAGAACATGGTTCCCAAATCTAGGACACTGCCGCCCAGTCACAGGGGTGTAAAGTAGCATTTTACATATTTGAAGGAAACACAGACACTGCATGAATTACAACTGTTAAATTGTTTGGCTCTAACTACTTAATATGTGTAATTGCTGGATATTGCTTTGTCTATGGCATTAGGAAGAAATCACCAGTATATCAATACATCCTTTGAACTTAAAACGTTTGAGAACCTCTGACATGTCTCACTGTGAAGAGGAAAGCAGATGTTACTGACACTTGAATAGTGGATCGGTCACAATTATCTTGGCAGAAAATGACAACAATAACTAGCAATGGCTTTAACAGAAGACATGCTTTTCTCAAGACTCAAGAAGTTCAGAATAAGGATTTCATTACTGAAACACCTGTTCAGTCGTCATCAGGGATCTAAGCTGTCCTGATCTGACATCAGTACTGTGTTGCTCTCGTGTCATGATCACAATATGGTTGCCACACTCCTAGAATCAGATCTGCTATCAAGGAAGGAAAAAAAAAATGAAAGGTAAACTGACAAAGACACCCTAACAATTTTGAACAAATTCAAAACATATAACAAAAGTAAAAAAAAAAAAATCTGTCTTGGAAACTAGTCCAGAAACTTCTTGCATCTTATTGTCCAAAAGAAGGTTACATGATCATGTCTAACTTCAAGGGAGCAAAGGAAATGGACTATTTCTATTTTCTAGACTTTACTATAGAGGAAGACAACTGAAATTGGGGCTATTAACAACTTTTGAATGCAAATAAACAGGAAACATCTAAATTTTAATATCTCAAAATATTACTCCACTAAATGCTATAAGAACTGATTTGCCTCTAAGTCTGCTAGTAGGCTATTTGTAAGTTAGCTGTTTTAGTACAGCATAGGAAAAATCTACAAAATGTTATGTTTCTTTTGTTGGGAAAAAAAATCTAGATTCAGTGCTAACTAAAATAAATCTTCACTTTTATGTAAAGGTCCTGTATCCTGTGATTGTATCTTATTATCATCATGTAAAATCCTGTTGATTTTACCTAATAGTTGTGGTAAAAAAAAAAATAGTCTATTTGTTGGGATTTTGATTTTGGGAGCACTTGCTAGAACGTTGTATGAACAATGCTATACTCACTATCCACCTATCTCACTGAAGAGTGAGACTGACTGATATAGAAGATACTGATGGAATCGTCTTATGGACTTTTCATCAGCAACTGGAGTTGGCTGTGCTAGCTTTGAGGTAACTAATAAATTTAGAAACTACTTACAGTTGTCAGAATTCTGTGCCTAAATTTAATAATTGATAACTCAAATGTTATGACCACATCAAATTTTATAATATACTTGGATGTTTAAATTATTGTTTGGACATTAGATGACACCAGGAGTGAATTTAGGTCAGTGGCTGGATTTTATGTATTAAGCTTGATGCCAAACATTTTATGGGACATTTATTATTTTGCTAGATACATATCATTCCAAAGAATTTGGGATAAATAGTATACATAGGACTCATGGTATGCTTGCAGCCCACAGCTGAATAGATCAAAGGAAAAGTGGTAAATAAAGAATGTACCCAGTAGTTAATGTCATTTAAAGAAACATGTTTATTTATTTTGAGAGAGGGAGAAAGAGTGTGTATGCATGCAAGTGGGGGAGGGGCAGAGGGAGAAGGAGAGATTGAGAATCCCAAGCAGGTTCCGTGCAGAAAGGTGCAGAGTCCGACATGGGGCTTAATCTCATAAACCATGAGATCATGACCTGAGCCAAAACCAAGTCAGACATTTAACCAACTGAACCAGCCAGGCACCCCAGTTAATGTCATTTTTAATAAATAATTATTTTTTAACATTTCTAAGATATTTAACTTCAACATGAATTGAAAACACTCTTGGATATTGAAATATAAGTAATTCTGAAAATCTTCAAGAGATTTTGAAAATGAACTTAGATTCTAGTGAACTATATAACCCATACATGACCCATCTTCCCTATTCATTTTTTATATTATTGACCTAGATATCTGCATGAAGTTTCAATTAATTTTGTGTCTTTGGAATAATTTACAAGCACTATATACAATATACAAGCACTATAACTGAGACAAATTTTGAGGACCTCCTAAAGCAATGGCTTTGTCCCATATAATCCTATTTCCAAACTCAGCCATAATTGAAGATCTCAACAGTAAATAGAATACATGTTTTAATATTAATGCTGAGCCCTGAGATTTGGTGTCCTGGGAAGAAGAAAGGTCTACAGAAATGGAAATTTTATATCAAAATAAAGAGAGACAGTCTGCCATTTCTACCCTAATGGGGTATGAAGAAAATGGCGAGAAGTAGATGGAGAAGGTTGAATGCCAGGATTATTACCTCCCCACTACTTTTCTTGTAGGTAGATACGAAGAATTAAAAAATATACAGAAAGGTGTCAGAGAATGTAAAACCTGTCAGCCCAGAGTGAGAGGAATAATGTGGAGATATCAGCATTATTAATAGGAGGACTAGTAGATGAGCCTGAGGTAGGAACCTGGTGTTTTATGGCACATTGCGTGCAAATTCCCTCAAGCCCTGGTGAGAGGATCGAAAGTTACTGAATGGGTTCATAGACCAGCAGATGCCAGGTTGGAGAAAGGGTGAGGAACATACTTTTTTGTGGCTGTGTGATGTGAAATTACTGTCTTCTACAAGTAGTTCCCTCTAATAAAGGAATTTCCTGCACTGAAGAGTGTATCAAACCCATTGAGACATTGGTCCTGATTTTGCTGCATGTGGTTACATTAGGAGCTATAGCCTCAAATGCTTACCCAGTGACATGTGGTGTAACTGGGTCCACTGGAGAGCACACGTCCTTTCTTAAAGGGTTTGAATTAACCCTATTCTAGGGAACGGTTGCCACAGAGGATTGCTGGTCTAGTGTTGCCAGATTTTCTCATTTTTAAAGACAAGTCTAAATCTTCATTTTACTATAATCTGCCATGTTTTTTAAATATGATCAAATAATCCAACTTAAAAGAAAAAAAACAAAATAAAATATATGATCCATTAGCCATCAGCTTGCTGACATTATGGAATATCCTGGGTTGCTCTTTCATAAATCAGCCCTATAAATATGTGAGAGCAAAAAAACAAACAAACAAACAAACAAACAAAAAAAGAACTGCCAAGATTTAATTTAATGTGGACTTTTTCCCCAGATAAATAGGGTGTCTGGACAATATTTTACTCATTTTTTTGTTTTCATCTCTTTTTTCAACTACTTCAATTTGGGAATCTTGGGCCTACCCAATCCATGATGAGACAATGTGTTTTTCTACATTATTCCATGTAACTCAAGCACCCAGAGACTTAATCCAAGGCTATCACAGTCAGTAATCAAATAAACTTATTTATATCTGCGTGGGGTAATTACTGAGGAAAAGGAACTTCTGTTTCCTTTTTCACTGTTTGTCTATAACATTGTTGTATGTGTATCTCTGGGATTTCTTTGATGTCTTTATGTTCACTTATTTCAGTCTTGACTACTTTATAAGATATCTTTTTGCCCCTTAAGAAATACAGTAGCATTCTAAAGTGATAAGTACACTTCACTTATTAGTTTAGATGGCAAATATCATACATCTTGAATTCACTTCTATTTGGTTTCCATGCATGCAGGATGACAATAGCCAGTAGTGGGGCACTTTTACATTTGTTTCCCTACAAGAATGTACATATTATGTGTTTTTTCACTTTTTTTTTTTGTTTGCTTAAATAAAACCATTCAAAAGAAATCTTTTCTTAAGCTTATTTATTTGTTTTAAGAGAGAAAGAGAGCACAAGTGGTGGAGGGGAAGAGAAAGAGGGAGAGAGAGAGAATCCCAAGCAGGCTCCACACAATCAACATGGAGTCCATTGTGGGGCTTGAACTCAAAAACCTTCAGATCATGGCCTGAGCTGAAGTCAAAAGCCAGACACAACCAACAGAACCACCCAGGTACCCCCAAAAGAAATTTTACAAACAATTACAAATAAAAGTAAGAGCCACATGTTAAATATGCTGCTGTAGCTGTTCCTTTCTTTCGGCTCATAGTTAGACATTCTTGATACTATCTTGTATCTTTTTGATACAATCTTTGGCTCGATAATAAAATACAAAATCTTCAGAATTAAGAGTTAACAACACAAAAACCTCTCAAAGTCATTTTGGAAAAAATTGAACTTACGTAGTAGTGACCCAGGAAGCGTTCACATCTAAATACAGGTCCAAGGAACTGGTGGTCAGGTTGTAGTGCCCTCAACAGGGGGGGGTGGGGGGGGATATAAAAACATGGCTTCCAAATTATTCAGGATGAAGAGTTACAATTGAATCCAATCTAAAATAATTCTAAAAAGTGTTTAAATCAGTAAACACAATATTTACTGTAAACATCATAGCATGTAGCTATTTAGAACAGCAAATATAATAGTGACTACTTAAAATAGTAAATAAATAGAACAGCAAATATAATAGTGACTACTTAAAATAGTAAATAAAAAAATAGTAAATAAAAATGTTTGATAAGATTTAAATAAATGATTAAAATTATAGTATACAATGCAGCTTGGAGAAATTGAAATAAAGGGCTTTTAAGATTCTTATTATAGGTGGAAAGAGATTAGAATCATCTATTAATATCAGGCGTTACTAAGAATGTATGCTGTACCCTCTAGGAAAAACATCAAAACAAGAAGTGTACAATATGTAATTGACAGTAAAAAATAGAAGAAAAATATTCTTTAACATTTAATCATTTCAGAGAAGGCAAAAAATAGAGGAATAAATTTATTTATTTAAATTTATAGGATAATTTATAGGACTAATTGCCTCCTTTGACACAAAAATATTATTAAGACTGAATAGAATACCAAGCCTGATTATATGCTGTTGCAAACACAGACTTAGTGAACTGGAAATTAGATCTTGAGGAAATCACTCCATTTGCAGATCTCAAAGAAATAGAAAATATTTCTAGGATACATGGATGACAGAATGATACAACTGATGTTTAACAGAGTTGCCGAAAAGTGAGAATACAGAGTATATGGAAAAAATCCTTGAAGAGATAGCACCTGAGAAATTTCAGAATTGTAGGATGACAAGTCTTTTGACCTAGCCAGGACCCTCCCCCTCAAGACCTAAGAACGTTAAATAAGAATAAAAACACATTGAGACAGGCTATGGTGCAACTGCAGACTATCACAGAAGTAAAACCAGATGGGCAGATAGAATGAGTTGTCTTTGTGGTGGGGGAGATAAAAGATGTGGAGTCTTGCTCACACCAGACTGCTAGCTCCTGGAGAACGGAGATCCAACCTTGATTTTCTTTAAATTTTTGGTGTTTAATACAGTGTCTCACATGTAAGTACTCTTTGACCTTGTAGAGCTTCCAAGAGAGAATAGAACTCATGTTATGATAGGAATATAAATTAAAGTGATGTGAGAGCAGAGAAGAGGAAATAATTATTTCTGAATGGGATATGGAAATGAGACAGCCAGGGAAATAGCATGTGATATAAGGGTGAAGTTTACAACAGGGGCAACAGCCTTAAGAGAATGGCATGAGCAAGATGTGGGGTAAATACTATGGTTGGTGGATGCTGATTAGCTGTTTGGAAATATTATGGAGAGAGTGGTAACACAAGTGGGGACAAAGGGCTGCCCATGACTGACAAGGCAACACTAGGTTGAACCAGATTGAAGAGCCACAGAGTTGAATTCTAACCGATGGAATCTGGATTTTTTTGTAAAAGCAGAAAAGATCCAATGAGTTTATTTCTTTGTTTTGCTTAAGCAGGGAATAGTTAGGATCAGACCTATGCTTTGGATGTATTAAAAGAAGGAGGTACTTCAGGCAAGATCACTTACAAAGTCAAGGAAATAATCAAGATGAGGAGAAAATATGCCTTTGTGCCTTTGTTGTTTTGATGTTTTGTGTATATCTGAAAGAGTAGTGTGTGTGTGTGTGTGTGTGTGTGTGTATAAAAAGGAAGATAGGATAAATGCAACAACTGGTTTCAAATTTGTGGAATTATTCCAGCTGTCATACGGTATAATTATGAATTTTGAAAACTCAGTACTGCCACTTTTTAGCTGGGTAGTCTTGGGGAAGTTGTTTTAAAGTTTAAATAAGTGGATACCAACTTTCTCATCTTACCTCATCTTTAAAATGCATTACTGCTGTAGGAATTAAATGAAATTAATTAAACAGCATCGCATTTGTAAAAAAAAATCTAATTACAGTGCTTAGCAAATATAGATAATAGTTATTGAATTACAGAATGACAGGCTGGAAAGTAATATCCATGTGTTCCCATCCCATCCATGCATTTCCCATTTTAAACTTTCCCAGAACTTTTTGCTGCCAGGTAACGGCAGCTTATCCTGCTCAGAGTTGAGCATGTTAGAACATCTTCCATGTGACTTAGAGGTTCACGCATCTATGTAGTGCTGTACCTTGTTTTAATTTCTTTATATTAAAAAAAAGTGTTTATGTTTTAGAGGGATCGTGAGTGGGGGAGGGGCAGAGAGAGAAGGAGACAAGGGACAAAGGACCTGATGTGGGCTTTGTGCTGACAGTAATAAGCTCTGATGCTGGGCTAGAACTCATGAACCATGAGATCATGACCTGAGCCAGGTCATGAGCCAGGGAGGGGCAGAGAGAGAGGGAAAGAGAGAAAACCAAGCAGGTTCCATGCTGAGGCTCAATCAGTGACATGGGGCTCAATCTCACAACCCCATGAGATCATGACCTTAGCCAAAATCGAGAGTTGGGTGCTTAACTGAGCAACCCAGGTGCCCCAGTTCTGAGTATTTCACAGAGAAAAACAGTCTCAAGTTGATTAGATTCTAATGAAATTAGCATTATATCAGTACCATTGTAGAAACTTAATTATTAATACTTAATAAAGTATTAATTTAATACTTATAACTACCCTGAAAGATATTACTTTTGTAATTTTACAATTTCTTAGTGACTACAAACAGGTCCATGATATATTGTTAATTGAAAAAATTAAAAATATAATGTGTAGTGTGTTACCAATTATGGAAATGATATAGTGATTTTCCACACCTACTCACTTGTGTGTATAAGCTCTTTATACATACATAACACACATAAAGATGATCAGAATAAAATACACCAAAATCATCATTGTGTTCATAGCTGGGTTATGAATTATGAAGCCTTCTTAATTTCTTTCTTGGACTCTTCAGATTTTCTGAATTATCTACAAGCATAAGCATTACTTTAGCATTCTGAGAACAACTACTATATTAATATTTATATAGCTATTTAGAAAAATATATAACTCAAGATGGCATAAAGAATAAGCAGTAGAATCTGGCAACGATTCCTGATGTAGAAGCAGTTGAGAGAAGGGAGTTCATTCTTACCTAGGTCCAGAATTTTGAGTTTTTCTTTGTTCCCCTATTTTTTTCCAGGCAAGTTGCACTGCCATTGATTAGAAGACAGGAAGAAGAAGAATGGCCCATTCCCTTAATGATGACAAATACCAGCTTTGGTCCTTACCTGAGAGGCTATGGTAACCTGGGCCTGCCTTTTGTATATGCCCCTGAGCGGCAAGCAGGAATTCAGCGTGGTAGCTGGAACCTGGCTGGGCTTCAATTTGGCGTGTGTCTAACATTGTTTGGGGAACACTTTGTACCTGCTGAGGCACACTCCTCTCCCAGGGACTACAAGCTAAGAAAACAAAGGCTCCTGGTGCCAAGGCTACTGCTCTTATCTGTAAATCACTTATTCTTTTTTCTTGTCTCCTCAAGGGTGCTTAGACCTTAGCCTGGAGCTTTAGCAGGCACAACTCATCAATTTTTCACTGGCAAGTTAAGACACCAACTAGATTTACCTTCCCTAATTACTGAAACTGTGTCAGGTCTTATATTTGAGTATCTTTTTGACCTATTGGTGACTAGTACTACCAAGCATACGTGTGTGTGTGTGTGTGTGTGTGTGTGTGCATGAACGGATGTGTGTGCATTTACAACTATATACATATGATCATTAATAAAAAATGCAAATATATGAGATTAATTTTCCTTCTAGGTTTTTGAAGTCATAGTTCCAACATTAGCCGATTTAATCTTTCTATGTCTGTGCATACTAGGGTGAAAATGTTGAAACAGAGAAAAGAGGACAATCATTAGGACTTTGTTTCTAATGTTCATTTTTGGTGGAGAGAGCCATTAGTGATTGTCTAGCTCTATGCACATTTATAGAGGTGAAAATGAAGCCTGGGGTCGTCAGAAAATCCTTCAAGTTCAGAAGCCAGTTCTCAGAAGAACCAGACTAAAACGTTAATTTCCCAGCTTTGATTGGGTAGTCTTTTTGCCACATCTCTCCAGGATGGTTATCATGGTGTCCAAGAAGCAGTTGGAAAACATAATGTATGTATCTAACATGATAATAGTAATTACCCTAGGAAAAATGACTTAGACTGTTAACAGGGATTACCTGTGTGACATGAGATTGATGGTAATTTTATTACCTGTGATGCTCTCTGAACCTTCTAAGATTACTAGTTAAATATCTGTTACCTTAAAGCTATGTATTTTATTATTTATGCCACTGTTTTTAGTGCTCTGCTAGGCACTTCTTCCATCAGTTTTGTCATTTCATTCTCATAGCCCATCTTTAGCATAGGTTCTTGTAAATGTCCACTGAATATAATAGAATCCAAAATTAACAGTGCCAAGAGGTCACTCTAAAAAGGTACCATTTTCCTCCTAGAATTTTTTGGAGATGCTTGCCTGACTTCAAGTCCAATGTTATCCTAGTAACAGTGAGTGATTCTGGATTGAGACCAAGCTTTAATGTTTTCCTAAGAAGCCACTTAACAATCTGAAGAGGAAGGTTTCTATTGTGAGTAAGTCAGGTTGCTCCCAAGTCACTGACCAGGAACATTTACCCCACAGGGTCAACAGGCAGGCAACTAAGTTGGTCGCTTTTAAAATCTGTGCAAAGAGACAAAGACTTAAAATGATCAATTATATCCATACCCATTAAATATTAAACATTAAGACTCCAAAATGAATAGGTGAACCAGAGGAATTTTGTGCTGTATTTCAAGCCTCCTTCTATTTATTATGATGCCCCTATCCTCCTCGGCTTGCTGTCTGACACAGGGCCCAAGGTTATAATTTAAATAGCAGTTGGAATCCACTGTGCTTTGTGGGGCCCTGAGCGTGCTGCCCATGTTAATAACTAACTCTGCCGACCAAACATCACTTATACAGACCTTTAAAAGTAATTGTCTTTGTTTTGTCTAGGACACGAAGAACTAGGACTCTTTGTGTTTGATTCTGCTCAAGTTCATGCTTTGTAGCAGGGACTTCTGTGTCTAGCAATAGATGTGCCTTCTTTGTTTCCTTTGAGTAAAATCCAGATGCCTCAGTTGAATACATTTTCGAAGTCGAATAAGATTTAAGAACACCTGAAAGAAGGAGGTTTCTCTTCCAGAATTTGCATCTGTGGCTTTCAGGATGCTCAAACCTGAATGCACATAGAAGTTGCCAGCTTATCTCTTGGTCTGCTGCTTGGCTACTCCAGCTTTTAGGTCCAGAAACCAATATGACTATGGGCATTGAGAAATCAAAAAAAGATGCAGCCCAGTGACACACAAGATCATTCTCCAAGTACCACATTCTGTTTCCTCCAGTTGGGATCAAGAGTTGAGTTCTGAGTGAGGAAGGTTGCTGGTCAGCCCTACAGTCTTCTCTGCACCTGGTCCATAAGGAACTCAGCTTCTCTCTAGATCTTGAGTAGGATTAAATTCCAATAAAACTCCAACTCTGCTGCCAAACAGTTCAAGTGTAATGTCAGAGTCCTCGACCACTATTGCCATCACTGTCTGGAGTCAGAGACTATAAGCATTGCTCTTTGTTCAGAATCAAAGTCAGGGGTCCTAAAGACTGTCTGGGGTAGTTTGAAGAAATTAAGAGAGTATCCTACCTCTGAGAAGTAGCCAAGATCTCCAGTCTTTCTTTGAGGATGGTTGGTAGTTTTGACTTCTGACCTCATGACTCTGGTTTTGCTGCCTAACAACTGAGAGAGTTCCATTGCATTCCTGGGCCCAGTTCCCCGGCCACTGCCTGCTGACATGGTCATTAACTCGACTATGTTTTCCTTGACTTCCATGACACCAAACACTTGTGTGGGTGGCTAACATTTGCCTGTCTCTGGACCCTGTTTTAAGCTCCGCTTACCCTTCTCTGCTGCCTCTCTTCCATGGGTATTCAAGCACTCACTGGATATTTTACTACTGACAGAACTTCGGATCCATGTTTGTCCTCTATCTTTGTAAGCCAAAGAATAGGTATTTGACCATCAGATATTATCTTTTTATGATGCTAACATTCAACAGTGAGAATCAGTTTTGGAGTAGTGATCAAAAAGATCTACAAAACCAGGACAACACCTGGTACTGTAAAACCAAAACAAAGAAAATACCTTCAGTATATCTGGGTACCTTTCCAATATCTTTGTGATGTCAGGAGGAAATCTTTTTTTGTTTCTATTGTGGTTATCAGTTTTCTCATCTGTAAACAGAAATACCTAGACTCACTGTTCTCTGGAGTCCTAAGCACAACTCTCCCCCAAAACCTTTATTTTCAAAAAGGACAAAAAGTTCACTAATAGGTAACTTTTATATTTTTTAAATTTTTCTAGTGTTTTCTTATTTTTGAGAAAGAGAGACAGACAGTGTGGGGAAGGGACAGAGAGGGAAGGAGACACAGAGTCCAAAGCAGACTCCAGGTTCTGAGCTGTCAGCACAGACCCCAATGTGGGGCTCGAACCCACGAACTATGAGATCGTGACCTGAGCTAAGTAAGAGGCTTAACTGAGGCAGCCATCCAGGCTCCCCAATAGGTAATTTTTAAAAGCAAAGTGTGCAGTTGTGGCCTAGGGGATGAGATGATGACCTACCCCCATCTGTCCTGTGGGTCCTATGTGTGTGCACATAGGGTAGGAGCCAAGGATAAAGCTACACTAACTGTGTGTGGACCCTTACATAGAGTTTTTGATCACTCTGTGGTGAAGCCACCCTCTTTCCAGGGAGGATATAGGCTCCTTCTCTGAGTTACCACCCATCCTCGTTGAACGTAGCAGTCAAGGGAATGAGAATACTATCCTTGGAGGGATGGATCATCTGTTTTTGTCAAAACTACAAGGAAACTTATGAATAATTTTTATACTCCATTTTTCTCTACCCCATAAGACATCATAGCTGTGGTCCCCGATTGAAATGGTATGAAAGCTCAGACTGAATTCGGTTCTGAAAGATGTAATTCAATTTCAATAGCCAACCACGACTACTAAAACATGTCACTTTATGTGTTTAGCCTTTCACTGACATTCTCACCTCAGTTACCTTATTTTATTCCCAGATTAACATCCAAAGGCAGGTGGGAGAGATTTAACTAATAAGCACCAGAGAATCACAAAAAGAAGATATTTGCTCAAGTCCACACAATTAAAACCCAGATTTTTTGACTCCAGATGAATGCTTTTTCTCTTCACTCTCAAATGCAGAGACACTTTATGTTATTCTTGATGTCAGAGTGCTGTCAACACCCACTATTTATTGACGATATACTGTAAATCCATATATTGTAATCCATTATGTATTTCTAATAGCACACATAAAAGCAAAGATCCACATTTCTCTATAATCCAAGTCGCACAAGTACGTACATCTATAATAAATGGGATTTGTTTTCCACAGTGGTTTTTGCTTGTTTCCTTACATCATTATATCAGCAAAAATCTAACCATAGCAAAGGCTGAACAAGCCTTTCCACAGGAAACAAGTCTTAATTTTGTACAAGACTGCTGTTTGTTCCAAATTGTCGCCAGCAGATGGCGATGTGCATTAGCAAACGTCCTGCTTGGGAGCTGAAGGGGGGAAAAGGTGATTGAGATAAATATTGTCTGAGGGCAAAACGTTGAATAGGTGATGCAGGGAAAAAAAAAAAAAAAAACACCTGTGTGATACAGAAAAAGGGGTACAAAAATTTAAGTTAACATTTAAATAAGGCATTTGAAACAACTCCTATTCAACTTTTATCTATTAGAATAGTGCTGGTGTGTCAAGTCAAATAGATATTCTATGGATGAGATGTTCACAAATACAGGAGAATGTTTACACACTGTTGACATCAACCTAGCTCTTGAAATGCTAAATAATTGTCCAGTTATTTCTCAATATAACTTTCTTCTCTCATTCTTCCCCATTCCTCCATTCTGTTCCTCATGTTTAGAAAACCTGTATTTCTATTATTTAAGGACCAGATCTACCTCATATTTTTCTTGAAATTACCTCTGACAGGAGTGATAGCTCAAAGGACTCTATTTGTTTTGTCTCAACATTCTTAGCCCTTGGCTTTGCTTAATAAATGCCTATTTAATGTTTTGAAATAATTGATCAGTGAATCATACCATGGCCTAGGGATAGAATTTTCTATACACATGTTCAACCATCCTTTTCAAAATATATTTATTTAGTACCTGTTAGGCTCTTGGTCACAGAGCTTATGATCTAGAACAGGAAATAAGGCCATTAAGCAATTAAAATAAGGTGTGGTAGGTATACAACAGTGGGAGGATCAGGTGCTATGGAGATGGTATTAGGAGTCAGGAGAAACATCCCAAAAAACATGAAGTCTAATTGTGTATCTGAGTGATGAGCAAAGAATTGCTATCTATCAAGAATATTCCAGGCAAAGAGGACCACATTTGAAAATGACCAAGGGTCAGAAAATACAGCACAGAGTGTAGGAGTAACTTAAAAAAATGTTCATTTTGCCAGGAAAATAGTATTTGCAATGGGGAATGTCAAAAGATAAGGTCGGAAATTTAGGTGCTGGTAGGCCTTGACATTTTGTCTAAGAGAAAAGAAAAATCATTAAAAAATTCATGCATGCGAGTGATGTGATTGGATTTGTATTTTTCAGTCATTCTGGCTGAAGTATGGAAGCTAAATTGTGTTTGGTGTAGGTGTGGTAGGAAGGAGCATGGTGCCATATTGGAAGAGACACCAGTTTGGGAGCTGTTGCAACACTCCATGTGAAATGCTGTAGCTGCCGCCATTGGCAGACCCGGAAAAATAGCTAGGTCAGGAAGAAAGCTTTATTGGGGGGGGGGGGTGCCAACCTACAAGGGCAAATATAAAATGTCACCAGGGTAACAAAATACAGCTGGAAATGTAAGAAAATATAGACATTTATAATTATCAAATCTCCTTCCTAGAAGAATGCCGTACATTTTGGAGAAGAATACTTTAATAAACAGCTTAGGACGATGACAGAAATCCTCAAGCAGCAGACTCAAGTGACCACAGATTAAAAAGTACCATGCCATTTTAGGATGGTAAGTCTTGTTATCTGCTAAGACTTTCTTTTGCTGACCTGGATGCAGGTTTGAGGTCAGAGATGATAGTTCAGGAAAATAAAAGAAAGACAGAACCCTAGCTCCAGTAGTCGTATTTCTCTACTCTCCCCCTTTCCAAATAATTATTGAACAGGTAAATAAAGAATACCTGCCTGGAGGCACATCAAACAATTAGCCTCTGTCAAGAGTCCCTCAACGGTCCATTGAGACTTATTAGTGATAAAAGGATTAATGAGAAGTAAATGGCTTCAAAATATGTTTAAAGAGTAGTTTTCTATAATTATATGGATATAAGGATAAGGGAGGAAAAATCAATCATGTGTATATCCGAGATTCAGACCTGGGACTCTGGATGATGCCATTCTCTGTGATGAGAGAGAGAGAAAAGGGCCAGTTGGAGGTGGAGTAAGAAGAGAGTAGATGAAGAATTAAGTTTTGAAAATTTAATATTAGAAGCATGTGTGACATTCAAATAGAGAGATCAAGTAAATAAGTATGATGCTTAAGAACGGTATTTGAGTTAAAGATATGTGTTTGATGATTAAAAACATGGGAGTGGATTGTATCACAATGGAGAATGTGTACAATGATCTACACTAGAGAATACGTGGATTAGGATATAGAGGTACAGTTATGAACATTGAATTAAGAGCTATATTAAATTTTAAACTTAAGCAGACATATTGTATTTATGTGTATGTGTATGATAGATATACTTTTTGAAAAGTCAGATGCTAGGTCACAAGGCATAACTCAATAACTTATCATATCAGAAATTTTGAGGGTTTCATTCTTTATGCAATGAAATAAAACTGCTTGAGGTGAGTTTGGGACTCTTCTCTCACTAAAGTCTATGGTAAAACACTACAAAACTGCAAGATCGCAAAATTGTAAGACTTTGAGAATTTTAGACCTTAATATTTCTAAACCTTAAGACTGTAAGACCTCAAGACCCAAGTCTGTGAGACCAGGAAATGGAGACAGGAGACTAAAGGAACCACAGGGTTCTGAGATTGCAAGTCTTCCAGATCGCAGGATTTTCCAACTCCATAATTGAAAGATTGCAATATGCTTTCTGCTTTCCAGTGCCACCTCTAGCCTCTGCTTACTTGGCAAATTTCCTATGTAAGAGAATAACTTAGGAGATAACTATAACTATGTAAGAGACTATGTAATAGTCTCTATGTAATAGTCTCTAAGAGACTAATAGTCTCTAATAGTTATAGTATAACTATGCATAACTATGTAATAACTATGTAAGACATAACTTGAGGGTTATCTTTGCTCTGGGGGCTCTTACAGAATAAATTCTGGCATACCAGAGGGCAAGTTAATCAAAAGTTTGTCTCTTCTCCCTTCATCTAGAAGACTGTCTTTCTCTGGCAGGTTAGCTTCTTTGGCCAAAGTGCTGCCTCCAGCCTGACTCCAGGTATAAAAGCACCCTCTGTCTCTTGAGATCATCTTTCTTGAGTTTATTTTTACATTTTAAAAATATTTGAGTCCATAGCTTTTCAATGAATTTAAAGAAAAATTTTTGTTTCTTTTGTTTATCTGGAAATTTCATACTCTTTCAGTGAGAGTGAAGGATTTTCACATCTTGTGCTTTCACAGTGCTGCTCTCTTGCAGTTTCCAAAGGTTCATCAAGGTATTTTAACCTGAAGCTCTTGCCTTATTATAGTTTCATAATCTTAAGGTCTTTCATTTTTGAGGTCTTACAATCTTGCAGTATTTATTCACAGTCCTCAGAAAACTTTCAAATAATTAATTGAATATGACCTAAACCAGATTGTACACAACAGAAAAAAGCAAACTTTCAAAAAATTGAAGCACAGAGTTGAAATGAATCAAACTAAAGTTGCAACTAATGAAACTTCTAATAACATAGAAATCTTGGCCTTTCTGTGACCTAAGTAGGTGAGTGCTGGACTGAAAAGAGAGAACTTTCTAAATTTCTGGAGCTCTAATCCCAAATCCTGGTAAAGGGATTAAAGTCACAACACCTCCATACACAGTTCAACTTCTGCTTGAAATAATAAACTGATCTGTCCCTTAGTCTACCTAAAAGAGGAAAATGCATTACCTTTTGGTATATGTATATATATTCTATGTTTGTCTTTTCCTTTGCACACAATATCAGCAAGAAATACAAAACTTGTGAATAAACAAGAGAATATGACCCACAACAAGAGAGTATCAGTATATTAAAAGAGAACAACAGATAATGCACATGTTGGAATTATCACACAAGAACTTTGAAATAGCCATGATAAGTATATTAAAGAATCTATAGGAAAAGATAGATGAGTGAAAAATTGGACATTTCAGGAAACACTTGAAAATAGTAAAGAAGAAACAAATGGGAAACCTGGAAATGATGAATACAGTATCTATAATTTTTTTTAAATCATTGAATATGATTAAAAGCAGACTGGACACAATGGAAGAAATCTCAGTGAACTTGAAGATGAATCAATAGAAATCATCCAATCTGAAGTACATAGAGAAATAAAATATAGAAGAAAATGGACAAAGTCTCAATAACCTCTGAGAAACTATAAATTAGTAAGCATATATAAATGGAATTCTATAAGGAGAGGATAGAGAACTTGGGATAGAGCAATATTTGAAGAAGTAATGGGTAACAGTTTTAAATGTAATCAAACAAGCAATATTCAGATCCAGGAAGCTCCAGAAACTCCAAGGACACTGAGTACATTATAACAAACAGCTAACCTTCAGCATTCCAAAAGCAAAGAACCTAAAACCAAATACAAAAATAACATTTAAAAGCAACTAGAGAAAAAGAAGACATTCACATAATGGAACATGAGAATGAGAAATTCTCTCAGAAACAATAGAAGTCAGAAGATAATAGACAGTCTTTAAAAAGATGAAAGAAAAAAAGCAAAATATTTTTCATCAAAAATGTTTTTCAAGTATGAAAGGCATAAACACATTTCACACAAAGCTTAGAGAATATTCTGCATCAAAAACTCACACAAAAAACTAAAAGAAATCCTTCGGAATGAAGTGAAACTATACCAAGGGAAAGCCTCAATCTGTAGAAATACATGAAAAAAATTAGAAAGGGTACATATAAATATATGAAAAAGAAGAAGTACAAAGTACTGAATAAGTGCTGTATTATTCAGGAAAGACTTTAGCAAAAGTGACTTATGGTAATTTTTAGTTTTTGTACATTTAATTTTCATGCAAATATTTATTCAAATATACTATGAATTATTTTATAGTAATATCCCAAGCTTCCTTTTATATACAGAAGATGGTCTCTCATAATTCAGCAAATTTTAAAGCTACTGCATGATGGCATTATCTTGAGAACAATGAGCTAGATTATCTGGAAAAGAGATATGATCATCACTTTTTAAACTTTTGAGCTAAGTCTCCTAGTCCCCAAAATTTGCAAGTAATTTTACATTTTATACATAATGTGTACAAAACTAATACAGAGCTTTGTATATATTACTTAATCTAACTTTATAAGGATGTTTCAATATCACATTTTTCATTTATTCTGTATTCATACTTTAACAGCAGTTTTCTGTAGTGAAGAATACAATCATTTGATGTTAATTTTTTTTTCTACAAAAATGACATTGTCCAAGGTGCAACTCAGAAATTGAATGATTTTTTTCCATGTTTTCACCATAATGTTTAGCAGGTAAGTTTGGGAAAAATAAATGGAACCTTTAATTAGTTGCATTCAATTCTGTGTCTGAATTCCCCTGGCCCCAGTCAGAGGGTAAGGACTAGCATATTAATACGAGTGTGTTCAAGGGTTTGTCTTTATTTTCTCCCTTAAATGATCTTCAGGGCCAACTTTGGAGGTTAGTAAGACAGCTAGGAGGCATTCAAGTTTCAATCTGAGAGTCATGGAAGAGAGACAAGAGAAGTACAGGAGTCTTCCCTTATCTGCGAGGGATACATTTCAAGACCCCCCAGTGCATGCCTGAAACTGTAGATGCTACTGGACTCTAAATATACTAGCGTTTTCCAATTTGTACACACCTGGGTTAAGTTTCATTTAAACTACCACAGTAAGAGATTAACAACTAATAATAAAATAGAACAATCGTAACATTATACTGTGATAAAAGTTAAGAGAATGTGATCTCATTCTCTCTCAAAATATCTTACGGTTCTATACTCACCCTTCATGTGATGATGTGAGATGATTCAGTGCCTACATGGTGAGATGAAGTGAAGTGAATGGCATTGACTTTGTGATGTAGCATTAGGCTAACTGTTGACTTTCTGAGGATACATCAGACAAAGGATGGATCATCTGCTTCCTGACCATGGTTGATGATGGGTAACTGACACCATAGAAAAAGAAACCTCAGATAAGGGGGCGAGAGAGCACTGTAGCCATACAGAGAACTTACACATGTAAACTTAAGTGTAACAGGACTAGATGTTTGCACATATTGATGTTACATGAATGCTCCTGATGTTCTGGAAACACTAAAAGAGGGAGGAAGATAAGTTAGGCATGGCTACTGCGTGCTGGTAAAGTAAACATGAAATAAGGTGACAGAAAGAGTTTTATAGCTACTTTTATGGCCCAATGAAAGGGAAAGAATCTCTGTCCACCTCTCTTGGAGCTTTTTTCCATGTTGTTCTCTCCCTTTCTTCATGATTTGAATATAAACTGCTATATCTTAAGTCTCCGTGTGTGTGAAATATACAGAACACTCGCCTAAAATTTTAGGAGACTTGTACTCTCTAATCTCCACTGCCTTTCTGTATAACTGGGTCTTTCCTCTCTTTGACCTGCAGATGAGGTCAGAAATTTTAGCAGATGATATCTAAAGGCAGTTTAATTCAGAAATTTTAGCAGATGATATCTAAAGGCAGTTTAATGTGCAGATTCTACAAGGAAAAAGAATGAGTAAAGGGCAGATAGTTTGTATTGAGCAGAAGGATGGCTTGAAGTTGTGCCTTCCTGGCATGACACATAAAAGTTAGAAAAACAATAAATTGCTCATATGAAAGCATGAGACATGTAAATTCCTCTCCTCCAGTACTCCTCTAAAAGCACCTGTTTTTGAGGTCTACTACAGTTGTAATATTCCATATTTCGAAGGTTGTTTTCCACATATTCTCTCACCCTGTCCACCAGGCTGTGTTTGAGGGTTACCAACAGAGTCTGGGTGACAGCCTATAGGGAGAAGCGGTTGTGCCTGGTATATAAGAACACAGATTCTGGGGGCGCCTGGGTGGCTCAGTCGGTTAAGCTTCTGACTTCAGCTCAGGTAATAATCTCATGGTTCATAAATTCAAGCCCCATGTTGGGCTCTGTGCTGACAGCTCAGAGCCTGGAGCCTGCTTCAGAGTCTTTGTCTCCCTCTCTCTCTGCCCCTCCCCTGCTCTTGCTCTGTCTCTCAAAAATAAACAAACATTAAAAAAATTTAAAGAACACAGGTTCTGCAGTCAGATTTTCTGAGTTCAACTCCTGGATCAACCCTTTCCTAGATGTGAACTCTTGGAAAATTTACTTGGTCTCTCTGTGCCCCACTTTCTCATCTGTAAAAGGAGATATAAGTAGTATCTACATCATTGTGTGGTTGTGAGATGCATTCATTAATACATTCATTAACGTAAAGCTTTTGGACTAGTGACTTATCTGGAATAAAGCAGTTCATAAAGTGTTGCTACTCTTAATACGTTTTAATATAGTTTATTTTAATTCATTTTGGAATTGACAAAGGTATATATTTCATGTAATTCTGTCTGATTTTCTCCTTTTTTCTCCTCTCTCCTTCCTTCCTTCCTTCTTTCCTTCCTTCATTCCTTCCTTCCTTCCTTCCATCTTCCTTTTCTTCACCTCTGTCTGCTCCTGCTTGTCTAGGTAGATGTGTCAGGAGGCCTGCACTTACTTTCCAAATACCTTGGGCCAATCTGGCTTGAGGAGCAAGCCACAGGCCAGAGCTTGCTGAGACTCGACTCTGGTGTCCAGGCTATGCTCATTGTAAGCTCCATCAAGCAACAGAGAGTGCCAGACACGGATTTCATTAATCCTACCATCAGTAGGTCTGAATTCATTGCAACTAATACAATACCTGTTTCTCTAACTATGCCAACATTTTCTTGACACCATGTATGACCTCCTGTTATTTCTCAACAAAAGCTGGCAAGCATGACCCGGCAGTGAAGTAAAACAGCCCAGCGGGCCACAAACTGCTCAGTGCATCCATGCTGAAATGAACAGCACATTCCAAAGAGATCCACAGCGGCTCAGAAGAAAAGTAAAAAAAGAAAGTAAAACAAAAAAGAAAGAATGCAGAATCACTTAGAAGAGAGATTAATCCCCTAGGCCACCAGACTTCCATTTTTATCTTCCCTACATTGAAACCCAGGGTGACTTCTATCCTGAAACCCCTGATCATCCTGATTCTAGTGCCATATTCTGCAATGTCATTCTCAGCTGTCCCCATCAGACTTTATCCTCGCAAGAAAAATCACACATGTCCTCCCAATGGGACCAATCTCTAAGATCTTTGAAGTTTCTACCAGCAACACCAAAAGAGAAAGTGGCATGTCATATGTATGAGTAGGCTTAGTTATAGCTTGGACTTGGGATGAATCATATGGGAACGATTTCTACATGGTATAAAAATATGCAAGGAAAGGTGGAATTTGTTTAGCTTCAAAGGCTTTAAGTTTTCCCTCATGGCTTTTGTGAGAAATTGGTATGCATTAAACTAATTTCCCTGTTTTATATCTAACTCTGATGAGCACAAGGTGGAGTTTTCATTTTCTTGGTTAAAATACCAGATCTTCCTTAAAGCCCTTCTTTGCAGATTGATGTAAGGAATGTTAATGGAAGGGGAAATCATTGAGACAAACATTCTGGATGGTTCACACAGTCATTGGGCACACTTGTTGAACAACACTGTATCCCACTTACTGTCCTAGGCCCTGAGCCAAAAGAAGATGAATAACATTAGGAACTTGCCTGCCCTCAGAGACTCACACTCTAAAAGGAAAATAGACATTACATAAATGAATCATTACAAACTCTCAAAATTGCCATAAAGAAAGTATTCATGGTTCTGTGGGGGAGAAAATCAGGAGAATCTAGTTTAATTTGAAAGGCACAAGAAAAGGTTTCTCTAAGGGAAAGGCTGCATCTGGTTGCAATCAGTAGAAAAAATATAAGAAGATCTAAAAACTGAAACTGCCATGTGGAATTATTAATAAGTTCATCAATGATAACACCCTTTTGTTTTCAAACAAACTTAACTAAGAAGATGAAGTAGTTTAATGGTGTTGAGCACTTCATCTTCTCAAGGATGAGAGGCACTTCTTGCTGTTTATTAAATTACCAAAAAATGACTGCTACCTATTCTCAAATCTCCAGAGGCCACAGTTTTATTCCAAAATCTAATCCTTCCTGGTATTCCTCACTGCTGTTAGCATAGAATTCCACAAAAACAAATATCTGAATGTGAAAACCAGTTAGAAAGGCTTGCACAAAGCTAGGAATGTAAATTAAAAGTAGGAACAGAAGTATGCTAGAATAAGAAAAACAGAGGGAAAAGGAATGATCTGTCGATTGATGATAAGGTTTGGAAAGGAAGTCTTCTGGGGGAACTAATTCCAAAGTCTGACCATTCATTTGCCTGTACTAATGCTGCACTCTCCAGTCAGTGAAGAAAAGTCTTAGCATCTGGTTTCTTGTTCCTTTGATGAACACAAACCATTTACAAAAGCCTATAGTGAGTATTAAAAGAGGGAGAATTGAGGCCTTGAATGAAATGTTAAAATATGATGTTTGTAATAAAATACTGTCCTCTCCAGGGGATAATGGACCTACCTGTGTAAGCACACTATATGTGATCAGAGGTTCGTAAAAATGACAAAAATAGGTATTGTAACCCACATCTGGGAAACTGGATTTGTAGCTGTGGACTTGGGTCAAGTAACTTAACTTACAGAGGTTAAGTTTGTTCATCTCTAATTAGACCTTCTAACACTTGAATTCGTTTTATAATTTTTTTTCTATGCAACCTTTGGATTCTTGCTGCAACACTTGTGGTAGAGGTTTTTTCAATCCTATTAGCAGATGTACAAATTAAAACTCAGCATGTTTATTTATTCAAAGCTGTCTTAGCAGAAAAACACACCAAGACAGAACTCAAACCTTAATGCTCTCCTGCCAAATTTTATGTGCATTTCAGTATATCCTACATCCTCTGAAGAGCCAATTATATTGTATATATTTGAGAATGTTTGATAAATGGTAAGGTGTTGCATACACATGAGGTACTACTTGATCATGAAAGAGTCCACTAATTAATTATTTGTTCTTTGGTTCTTTCAACAAACCCTTTCTGAATACCTGTAAAATGTTTCCATCACTGTCCTACATATGAGGGAAATATGGGAAGCTACTTTGCTATCTAAATCTGGAGATATCCCCGGCATATATTTCTTTGTCATATATTGGCACTTGGATCTAGAAAACAATCTTTTGCAAGGCAATAGTTCTGGCACAATTACTTTTATAATTTGCTGCAGCACAGGACATTAGTAATTTCAGACACTGGATTTTAGTCACTTAAGTCACTTAGCTATTGGTTTCAGAAGTGTCTTCTTATTCCACTGCTGTATACCATTGGAATAAAAGTAGGTCACTGTACATGGGTGTGCAGTGACCTGGCTAGTTAAATACACCTGTAAATGACAGTTTTTTCAATGGAGTAGCTTCAAGATAAGCAGCAAGCATTTATATTCCTCTAAAGTATTGTTCCAAAAATGTCAGCAGTGATTCACAAAAATAGGAGGGCTATCTGAGTTCGAGGCTTTGCTTTAGTACTCAGGACTATAAATGACTACACCTTCCCCATCTAACACATTTGGAATACTAAAAAGTCTGTTGAAAGTTTCCAAGTGAAGACATTCACTTTTGTATGTACAGGAAATCCTTTTGGTTCAATAAAATCTGAGACAGAATTTTCAAGTAAAAATCAAATTGTGGGCTAGATTGGCATTTTGTAATGATTATTAGCCTTACATTTGGACTCAATTCTCAAGTATATTTAATGCTTACAAATGAACTGAATTAGCTGTCAGTTTTGAAATTAAGTAGCAGTATTTTACAATTAAGGCAAGAATTCACATAAAATAAAATTAATTTCAATGATATGGTACTAAATGTTAAGTAGCCACTTCTAGCTGTTTGCCTATATACTTTGTTTACCTAAGCATATTCAGATATTTTTCATTAAAATACATTACAAGTGCCTATTTAGGTAGATTAAATTAGATGACATTGCCAATATTAAGCCGTATTTGTTCTATAGAGATGGAAATTTTGACTTCTTACGTGGTCATGCTGATGAAGGTAAACTTAGTTATGCCAGCCTTCTCCTATCTTTCATAAAAACGTTTTATTCCTAATGGAGCCACTTAAAATGAAATTAATTAAACAGGTTTAAGAAGCGCCCTTTCCTTTTATTCATTTAATGAAATCAGTGTTCTTCTATCTTCAAGTATTCTTATCAAACCTCTTTAAGGACTAATTCTTCCAACCAAACCATGCCAAAAAAAATTTTGGATGGAGATTTATACTGAAGAGGTTAACATTTGTTTCCTTAAAATGTAGAGACAAGGAAAGACGTAGGGAGAAGACAATACCCTAAATGATTAAATATGATCGATAAAAGGCCAAATTATGAAAGCCAAGGACATACTTGAATACTTAGATTTCATTTAAGATCCAGTATTTTGGCCATGGTGTCAGCAGTAAAATGAACCTGCAAAACTCTGATAATCATTAAAAAATAAGCTTAGTTTCTCAGAAGAGATGATCAATTAGTAGTAGTTGTTTTGGTATTTGTTTTTTAACACTTAACCACGATCAGTTTTGCTAATTTCATATTTAAAAGCTATTTTGAAATTGGCAATATATGTCCTCTTTGCAATTATTGTTTTTCTCTTGTGACTATATGATTTCATGTTGCTCTAATTTGGCCTTGGTAAGTTAGGTTTGGAAGAGTTCCAATCTTGAATTAACAATATCTCTGCCTTCCTCCACCCACCTTATTTCTGGCATCATGGACTACTTCATCTTATATGACTCAGGCTTGATATAATGGGTAATGTTCACTGACTAAAATGGAAGGTAATGGACCAGTGCTGGAAAAGGTGATCCATGACCAGACTGTTCTGATCTTTCATAGTACTGTCTGCTGACCTATTTGGCAAGTTGAATTCATTCTTTTCAATCATGCATAACTGGGGGCACTTAAACATTAAAGGATTGGAGCTCCTCTCCCTCTCATCCTTTGACTTAGGTTAAACCTGTATGTGTGTGTGAATGTGTGCATATTGCAAGTGGTGATCTATTGAAAAATGGTGCCAAGTTTTATGTTTCTTGTCCTCACATTCTGTAAGCATAATATATATGTAAATGGAATCAAGTTCACCTAGAGTGCCAGTAGGTATACATTAAGTCTCAACAGGTAATTATCATTTATAAACCCTCTTCCTGTGTCTTCAATATCTTGACTCTTCTCTTAAGATATGCATAAAGATATCTTGGGTATATATAGTGAAATGGATCCTAAATGTGTTGGGTCAAGAAGAGCAGAAAGTTGATAAAGATAAGTGATACAAGATTTACACTTTAGGAAGAAACATGAATCGTGATACAATACACTGTTAAAATGGCTGTTGGAACTGGGAAATAAATGACAACCTGCACTGAAGTGAAGTAGAAATGCCAGAAATACTAAGGCAGATGGTGATGATCAGAGAGGTGGGCATGCTATAGTGGATTTACTGAGACCAGAAAACATAATAGCTGATTATATTAAAAAGAGCCCCATGACTCTGTTTACCAAAGTGATTAGCAATGCACTGAGAGTGGATGTAGTACATTAAAAAAAAAACCTCAGTGATGGCCATCCTCTCACATCCAGGATAGATGGTAAGAGATACTAAGATTTTGGCTCAGTGAAAGCAATGGGGATAAGATACTCATATTTGGCGAGGTCAGATGACAGCAAGTTTGAAGTCATTATGGTAATGAGTGCCCATGCCAGTGTGCAGCCTAAGAATTATGTAGACAATTCAAATGACACAGTGTTTTTATGGGAAATATAGTTAGCCAACAAGGGTACAAGCAATCACTCTAATAAAATATTCATATCCCTTGCCCAGTTTCCATATCTAAACCAGTTCTCAAACCCCATTAATTAATCCATTGATTAATGGAGAGGCTGAGTCCCCATGAGGAATGATTTTGAACATTATGGCATGTGTATACAATTATAACTTCCCCCAATCTCCCAAAGGACTTGTGGTTGTTTAATCAGATAACCATACACAGCTAAAATGTGAATGCCCTGACATTTTGAGAACTGTGGAATATAGAGTCCAAGCTGATGTTAACACTTGAAAGCCTGAATTATTATCATGGTCCTGCTGTTAAGGTGGGTGCATCTGTGGACCTGATAATAAATGGAGTTCTGGCCCAGGTTTAGTTGATATTAAGTCTTTTGGGCTCATAGTATCTCAGAAATTATTTCTCTGGTTCTTGAATGAATAATTGGAATGGACATATTTGGTTCTCAGAAGAACCCCATATTGGTTTATTGGCTTGTAGGATCAGAGATATTGAAGTAGGGAAGGTAAAATGGAAACCTCTGACCCTGTCCCCATCCCTAGTCTTAGAAAAGATAATACACCAAAAATTCCCTATTGTCATGGACGTGAACTGTAAAGATCTTTTTACTACAAGTTATCACCCTCCCAAGACTATTTACCATGGGAGAGGTCTCCTTGGCTTGCAGTGCAACACAATGGGCTTCCAAATACAGCAGCGTTGCTGGTGGAGATGGAGGCTATGCATACATAGACCCACCAAAGTAGTCTTCAGCTACTCACATCTGATTTAGTTCTACTTGTTGCTTAATGTAAACCTGCCATCAACAGAGACCAATATGGAGCTCCTACTTTATCCCTCAAAGAGACCAATTGGTTTTTGGTTTTGAGATGACTACACTGAACCACTTTCATCACAAAAAGTAACCAATTTATTTGGCCTGAGGTAGATACACATGGAAGTTATAGGCCTGCCTTCTAGTTCTCAGGGCTTTGGCCAGCACCACTATCTCAGGGCCTATAAAGTTTTGACCCACCACTCAGAATACTGCACAGTATCACCTCAGAAAAAGGAGACTACCAAAGGAGGTATGGAAGTGGGCATATGACTCATCACATACCATCCCACCCAGAATCTGCCAGCTTGATAGAGTAGATGCAGATGAGGCACCAACTTGGAAGTGATAACCCACAAGGATGCTATGCTGTCCTCCAAGATATGGTTGGAGTTAGGGTTAGGGTTAGGGTAGATAGAATATATGTGTGCCAGATCAAAGGAAAGGAGGTAAGACTGGCCCACTTACCCTTACTCCCATTGACTCACTTGGAGAATTTATGCCTAAGTCTCTCTTTCCTAGATATCCTCTTCTTAGGGGAGGAACACTTCCAACAATAGTACAGTACTAGTACTATAAGACTTTAAGCTATTATTAGTGCCCAGTCATTTGGGCTCTTTATGCAAAAAGACTAAGAGATAAGGAAAAGAAACACAACACTGGCATGGGTAGTTTATCCAGGTCATCAGGAGAAGAGCAGGCTACTGTTACACAGTACCGAGAAGAAGAAAATGCTTGACATCTCTCTGACTCACTGTAGCAACTCTTGGTACTCTCTTGCCCAATTCGATGCTATATGGACAAGTGTATCAGCCATAGTTGACCATGGTGAGAAGATAATGGTCATCAGGACCTCATACCACACTGAGATGACATTCTGGATCAGTATAAGGTGAGTCACCTAGATGAGAAGAGGTGCTAGTAGAAGTTTAGGTACATATAGAATGGATAATAAATAGCAGATATGATGAGTATCAGTTGCAGTCCCAAGATAAGCTTCTATATGGCCATTGTAGTTTTTAAATTCTTCTAAATTTCTCCAGGAAAATATCAGCTAGAATACTGAAGGACATGTTCCCAGATGAGATTAATTTACTATTGAGACAAGTGGATCTGAGCAGTTGTTAGAAATGTTGTAGGTGATGCACCACCCAAAATCTCTTTCGAGATCAAGTCATCCTTTCCTCAGTCCTCCAGAAATTGACTTCAGTTGAAGGAAGCCATCCCACCCAAGGCTAATCTTATTTTTAAGGTCAGGTTACAAAAATTCAGCTTCTTGCTTCAATTCTAAAGGGTTATTTGGCTGAGGGTTTCTTGACCACAATACCATTCATTTTTATCTCTTTTCCAAAACTTATACATATTTTCCTTAGATGTATTGCTCCTGAGAACATGCTTATGAAAATTTCCTGAATGCAAACCTCTGTATCAGAATCTGTTTCCTGAAGAATCTGACTTACAACAGAAGGTCACAAAGACCATATGTGACAACCGGAATTTAAACTCAGACTTCTAGACTCTCGCTGCAGTGTTATTTTCTCTACATCATATTGCTAAATCCTCTCAATATGTTCCTTTAATCTATGCTACTATATAGTGATATATAAGTTATATATTTGTACATTGCATCCCAAACTAGAATATAAGCTTCTTAAGGACAAATTTATTTCCTAAATTGAGCCAATTTAGTATCTTATATTAAACACCCAATTAACATTGTATTTGTTCAATGAAAAACTTTTGAATAACTTTTATGATAGATAAATATTTTCCAGTTCATTTGAAAGTTATGATCACAATGAGTTAACATTCAAGTATTTTCTTTATGGGAATTGCAGTATAGTAGAGGAGTTGTTAAGAATGCATGCCACCCTTTCTGACTGTCCTGTCTATTATTGCTACCAATACACGGGTATGCACATAAATGCCTATTTTTCCAATTCCTTTTCATTGATGGCTATGTTTATTGCTGTCTTTATCTTCCTAAAATATAATTATGAGTGAATAATTCTCTTTCTTAAAAGCCTGCATGAATCCCTGTTTTCTAAAGGATAAGTCTTAAACCCAGTAAAAATTTTCTAGTTGAATCGAAGCCTTTCTAAACTTTATTACCACCTAATTTTCCAGTTTTGTTTACCATCACTTTATTCATGCACCCTGATTTTCTTTCTGCATGATATTATTCTCACTATTTCTTTTCCTCTCACGTGCTCTTCCAATCTCCATTAGTCAAAACTTTAACAGTCTTCAGGGCTCAAGTGAAATGCCATTTCCTCAGTCCTTATTCATATCTTTCCAATAACTACCTCTCCCAAGGTAGAAGTAATCTTTTTTTATATTTAGCTTCCAAGTCATTATTTTTTTGTTATGAAATTGTACTATTTTAAAATGTGTGTATTAAACATTTTTGCATTTGTCTTTTTTTCCCTCAATACACAGTCTGGTGTGTGCTGCTAAGTAATTTTTACTGAATGAATAAGGTGCAGATGGATGTTGACAACATAACAGCTGAATGGCCAGCCATGAAACCGAGTCGTCTCCCTTAAGATTTATATGTTGAATGTACTTAATGACACGTAGATGGTAATACATGTAAATAATGAGAGAAGACTTTAGAAATAGAAAAGGTTTCAATAGAAACTGAAAGAAGGGAGAGTCCTGAGAGAGCAAAGACTTTGGCACAGAAGTGGACCTTACTTCTTGCCTAAATTTGATACTAAATTCAGTGATAAGAGTGAGAAAATATAACACAATATATTTTTTCATAAATTCACTGCCTAATTTAGTAATGACATTAAGATTAGAGTAATTCTAATGTATGTATTGGAAATATCTATTTGTAACTTCTCTTGTGTTATGGTCTCTTAAATGTGTCAGATAAATTTCTTGTTTTCCAAACATCAAGATTTTGAAATGGGCTATAACATGGCTTTGATCTTAATCTTCAGCTATAACTTTGGTTATAGTAGCCTGCTTTTCTTTGCAGGGGTTGGGGGAGGTTGATGCTGAGAATTAATTAGTACCTTGCCAAATACTTCATTTGGATGTGATTAGAAATCAAATGGAGAACAATTACCACTTTCTTATGCTTGTTGACAGTGGGATGCAATTTCAGGGACCAATTTCAGCACCTTGGTCAGAGCAATAGGATTAAGAACATTGTTGTATATTTCTACATCTTGGCTACAACAAGACAATTATTGCTTCTCCATACCAATAAATACATATTCAAAAGTTATTGTCAAAGGTATGCAATAGCCAACTATAATCATTCTATATGCATTCACTAAAGTCTTCAGGTAATTTTACCTTAATAAACATCTTTGTAAAATATTAATCATAGAAACCTCTGGATGAAGAAAACATGAGAACCATCTAATCCCAAACTCCTTTATATATGAACTTCCCTATATAGGAACAAAGATTTCTACTTATTCTTTCAGGATAAAATATTACATAATAAAAAAGAAAAGAAACACAATAGTTTGGGGTTTTTTTTTTGAAAATATACACATCTGTGTATAGAAGAAAAGATGAGAAGTATACAGAAATGTGCATTGTGATTTCAGAGTTGTGCTTGTTCTTTTTATCTTTGTTTTCTGTTATTTCTCTGGTAAGAATGTGTGATTTAAGAAATAATACAAATTTATAGGTGCCTGGTTGTCTCAGTGGGTTAAGCGTCTGACTTCGGCTCAGGTCATGATCTCAAAGGTTTGTGAGTTCTAGCCCCATGTCAAGCTCTGTACTGACAGCTCAGAGCCTTGAGTCTGCTTTGGATTCTGTGTCTCCTTCTCTCTCTGCCCTTCCCTGCTCATGATCTATCCCTCAAAAATAAATAAATGTTTAAAAAGTAAAAAAATAATAATAATAATAAAATAAATAAATAAAAAATAATACAAAGTTTTGATAAAAATAAATCATTAACTTGCTCTCATAATGCTAAGGTGAAGCAAGAGCCTTGTTAATGATTATAGATTTAAGTAAGTAACATCCCTTATGGATCTAATATATATTGGTAGCAGAAATGACAACAAAGTAAAAAGACCAATCCAAGGGCTTACCCTTAGAATGAGCCAAAGCAATTTGATTGACCAGCCTTCCTACTCACACAGCCTTTGTCCCTTTCCAAACTACCAACTTTCTGTTTGTACTTAAAATAGGAGCTATATATAGTTGTTTAGAGGGTTTTGAAAATCTCTTCCAGTTCTCATAATTTGTACTTCCAAGCTTTCATAGTCTTTTCTGGTGCTTTACTTTATAGATGGTCATGAGACTTATAATGATAATAATTAACATCTCTGTTTACTATGTGTTAGAAGCGATTTTAAATATTTCAATTTAATTCATTTAATATTTGCCACAAAAGCTGAGTTAGGAGTTATTTTATTGCCAATATTACAAACGAGCCAAAGTCCTAAAAAATTTAAGTTGTGTGCCACACAACTGTTAAGAAGAAAGTGATGATCCATACTAAATTGTGAAGAAATCTGCCTTTTTTGGAACTTATCAACTGATAGTCTTAAGCTTTAATCAACTCTAGACATGATATGAAGATTGCTTGAACTGGCCTTTGTAGAATTGAAGACTCAGTGTTCAAAAAAGTCATCCAATATGTCAATATTTCTCAATGTTTGTTATAATAGATCCCAAAGCCTATTGGTTGGATTACAAAAATCTATGGTACAGTAAAGATGCACTGAGCACTTTCTTAGTTCTTTTACATTTAAGAAAAATTAATATTTTATGGAGAGTAATGTGCTGTTTTATTTCATATTTTATGCACATGATGTCTCTAGACACACTGAACCATCTGTCTCTGGCTTGGTAGAGCGTCAGAATGGTCATGATAGTAATAAAAAGTGTTGAAATTTAGCTTTGACTTTGAGAATGATATTGCAGAAAGATAATAAGATTGACAGCCAAACTCCAGAGAGAAAAATTATTTCCTTGGAAGCATTTTTAGGACTTGATAATAGACAAGTTGGAAGACAAAAGAGCAGGGGAAAGGAGAGGGAAAGCAGGTGGCCAGATATTTGTTATAATCTCCTCTCTTAGAAAAACCGTATTAAAAGATCAAGATGAATAGCAATGACATAAATGATGAAGGTTTCTGCCTTACTGTCCCTTTGAGATTCTGGAAGGAAATTGAGTCCCAGGGCCCCTCCCACACAACAATGTAGACTTGATTCCTTTTCCTTCAAAAAATTGTTTCTCAGTGCATTTATACACACACACACACACACACACACACACACACACACGAGGCTTTGATTGTTGTATGTAAAGGCACTGGCTGTTTTTACTTTAATAAATTAATATAAGTACTATTTAAAAATTAATAAATAATAATTGTAAATGAAATTTAGTAAATTAATGATATTAGCTTTAGAGTGGTATTGTTTTATTAAAAATTACAATGAACTAAGAATACATGATTTGATAGCTGATAGAATGATTTAATTAAAAATCTAAAATAATTTGTTGTGTGAATGTCTAACTCCATCGCATAACTTTTTCTTTTTTTTTAAATTTTCCATGGGACATACTTGATTCATTTCTTTGCAAGGATGGAAATTCATCACATGTTTGCCACTATGATATCTATTCATTATTTTTGGTTATTATCTCTTTTTAGCTTTTCTGCAAATTGTTTTGGTTTGGATAGTAACGGAAATATAAATTAGAAAAAAAAATGTCATCGAAGTTCTCCTTTCCTCCACTGCTCCCCACCCAAAACACTTTTTATTGTTGATCTCATTTCTGTTTCTTGCTTTGTATGTATACATTTTTATTAAATTGTTTCATGTAATGAAGTTACAATTATATTTATGCTTTTATCATTTAGTATATATTTCATGACTCATTACCCTTGTATAAAAAGCATAATGTAAAGTTTGTAAATGCATGTGCTTATATAAAAATGCAATATTACTAGGGGAACTTCCATAAAAACTATAATTTGAGGATGCTTAATTACTAGTACCAGAAAAAATATTTATCAATATTTTGCATAGAAACAATTTTGACACTGTGTATTTTTCAAGCTAAAAAAAATAACAATCTGCAAGTGATGATAGTAAAGCCTTGGAGAAAAAACAAATTGACTTTGCCTAGATTTTTAGATGGGCCATAATTTTCTAACGTTTTCAGCAAATAGAGAAAACACAAAGGGAAACTAAAATATTCACATATATAAGGTGACATTGAATACACTTAAAATAACAAAAATCACTACTCTTTACACTTTCTAATATTTTGGAGGGAAAAGAAGAGAAAGAGGGGTTGATGAATTAATTTACTCTGTTATCTACAATATATACGAGATTCTTTTCTTTGTTTGATAGTAAATTATTTCATCAAATATGGTCCTTGAAGAAAGTGAGCATGGATTGTATCTATAAACAGAAAATAATGTAAACTTTTTTCAAAATTAACAACTCTTGTTTAAGCCTGAGACTACTTTGATTATTGTCAGAAGGAGAGTAAATCTCTCTGTTCCTAAAACAAGTGTGTAAGAATGAGCCACAGATGAGGTTATATGATGCTGCAGTAAAAGGAAAGCCTAAATTCTCCAAATGGAAATGTAAGTGTAAAATGGTAGTTTGGGGAGGAGTGAACAAGGAGAATCTGGAGTGAGGATACAAAAATTGGGCCAGAAAGAAGGACATGGGTAGCATCTAGAATCAAAACAATGTCGCTTATTTTCATAATTAACCCTTCAGAACTCAAAATTTTGAAACTTCTCAATTGACAGAATCATCTAGAGGGTTTAAGGGTATTTTTTTTAATGTTTATTTAATTTTTTGAGAGAGAGAGAGAGACAGAGCGTGAGTGGGGGAGGGATAGAGACAGCCGGAGATGCAGAATGTGAAGCAGGCTTCAGGCTCTGAGTTGTCAGCACGGAGCCCAACGAGGGGCTCGAACTCAGGAACCAAGACCCACGAACCTCGAGATCATGACCTGAGCCGAACTCAAACGCTTAGCTGACTCTGCCACCCAGGTGCCCTGAGGTTTAAAGGTCTCAATCACAATTTTCAGCAAAAAAATAAATAAATAAATAAATAAAAATAAAAATAATAATAATTAGATGTTAGTTCTATTGATTGAAGTTATTTTATTAAATTAAACTTCCAAATAATACCTGAAATTTTCATGTCCATCAGAATTTTTTTGAGTGTCCTTTCAATATATGAGACCCATAGCAAATGCAGATACACAAATGTTTAATATTAGACACAAGACGTTGCCTCATAAGACAACAACTTCTTCATGGGCAGGATTCCAAAGAATTTCTCACTGGTCCTTCAAAACTAGGCATAAATGGGGGCTTTTTTTAATCACTTGGATTCCAATATAAAGCCTACAGATTTTTTGCTATTTATATTCAAATCCTTAAAAGCAGGGGCTCCTGGATGGTTCAGTGGGTTAAACACTGGAGTCATAATTTTGGCTCAGAGCATGATCTCATAGTTCATGAGTTGAAGCCCCACGTCAGTCTCTACACTGGTGGTGCAGAGCTTGCTTAGGATTCTGTCTCCCTCTCACTCTGCCGCTCACTTGCTCACTCTCCATCTCTCCCTCTCAAAAGTAAATAAACAAACATTTAAAAAACCTTAAAAGTGTAAATATTTTTTCAGAAGGTAACTACAATTTTAAGAAATAAACAGGGAAAATATGTATCTACAAGAGTGTACATTGTTACATCATATATAATAAAGAAAATTGAAAACAATCTTCATGTCTAAGACTAAGTAATTAGAGTAATTAATTAAATATGTTTTAGTATATAGTCACACAATAGCCATACTAAATACTGAAAATTGTGTTGTACAAAAAATTTAATAACCAGAAAAAATGTTAGCATTTCATAAAAAAGTTTATAACATTGCATATATATATAATATACATGTCATTTAGTGTGTATATATACATAACATTTTATTACATATTTTTCAATGCATGTTTTTAATCCAAATGTATAAATGTATATACAAATGTGTGAGGTGAAGTAATTCGAGGCAATTTATTTTTTTTCTTCTTTGGTCTTTATATGTTCATTTGGTAATTTATAACTTGCTTAGAAGCACCTAATCACTGCCAAAGAAAGATGTATTTTAGCTTAAATTCATTTTACTATACATTTTGATTACCTGTTATAAGTGAGCCCCAGTTCATTTCAAAAAATCCTATAGTATTTCTCTGTTCAACTTAGCTTTCACTCCCCACAACTACTACTTGCAAATGGTTTATTGGGAAACACGAACTCATTGAAGTATTAAGGTAAACTAGCTTTATTTTTCCCTTTTGCTGAAGCCTTGTGCTGAATTAACTTTTCCATTTGGGGGGTGGATCTCTTCAGTTTTAGGTCATTTTTGTTCATGAAAATAAGTCCAGGTGAACTTTCAACTTTAATCTTGTAACTGATTCCTCCTTTTTTTTTATTAAAAAAATTTTTTGACATTTATTTATTTTTGAGAGACAGAGATACAGAATGAATGGGGGAGGGGCAGAGAGAGGGAGGCATAGAATCCAAAGCAGGCTCCAGGCCCTGAGCTGACAACACAGAGCCCGATGTGGGCCCAAACCCAGGAACCCTGAGATCATGACCTGAGCCTAAGTTGGGCGCTTAATCGACTCAGCCACCCAGGCCCCCCTGATTCCTCCTCTTAATGGAGGTTAAACTTCAAGGCCTCTTAGAATAGGGAGAGCTGTTCCTCCTTCCCTCTTTTAATTTGGGTACATATGTGCATAACCAGATGAGGCTTAGCCTATTATTATTCATAGTTGCTGCTTTCCTGGATAATATGACTGGCTGTTGTTGTCCTCTATATGGCAGACATGCAAACGTTGATTTTTCTATACATTATGGATATATGTCTGTTTTGACTGCAATAGATTAAGGTTATATCTATTGTCCCAATATTCCTTCCAGGTTAGTATTCATCACTCTAAAATGACAGTCTAAAGAAGTCACAGCTTGGACAGCAAATTGCATGATCATGCTCCTTGTGGGATATATTTGTGTGGACTTCCTAGGGGAGAAGAACTTCTACACAGCTTTCGCTTAATCCCTTCTAACAATACCCTCTTCCCTTAACCTCAGCTCATACATACCACCAGGTATCAACCCTAGAGTCTTGCTTCTTATATCCATTGCCTTGGAGATGGACATCCCAAACACAGCAGCTTCTGCCATGTTGATCAACCACAGAAATCCCTTTCCCATGAGCAACATTGGGAGTCCACGTTGCTCTGCTGCCTCCCCTTTCATTTCCCTGTCTGCACAATCATCCTGCTGCAGCCAGTTGTATCTTTTTCACATTCTTTTTCTCACTGTGTCTTTTTTTTTTTTTTCACGTTTACTTATTTTTGAGAGACAGAGAGAGACAGAGCGTGAGCAGGGGAGGGGCAAAGAGACAGAGAGACACAGAATCAGAAGCAGGCTCCAGGCTCTGAGCTGTCAGCACAGAGCCCATTGCAGGGCTCGAACCCACAAACTGTGAGATCATGACCTGAGCCGAAGTCGGGCGCTTAACCAACTGAGCCAACCAGGCGCCCCAACTCACTGTGTCTTTTAAGTTTTACACGATTCTCTTGCATACCTTCATTAGCTCCAAGGAGGAAATTCCCTTACCCTTATCCAAATGGGAAAGTGCTTGTGGTAGGCATTCTTATCAGTGAACGTTCCAAAAATATAATGACTACTACTATATATTCTCCCTAGTCCTCGTGTTATATGTGCAGTGCACTTAAGATCTTCAAGGAAATATTAAAGTAGCATGTTAAACAAATAAACAGACAGACAAGCAAATGAAAAACAGGATTTTGAAAACAAACTGGTGGATATGAATCAGGGACAAGTGGTAATTTTTACTACCTATATCCCCATACCTTTTTCTGTGAGGGTCAGGTCATGATCTCATGGTCTTGGGATCAAGCCCCGCACGGAGCCTTGCATTAGGCTCTGCCCTGAGCATGGAGCCTGCTTGGGATTGTCTCCCTCCCTTTCTCTCTTCCTCCTACCCACTCTTTCTCTTTCTCTCTCTCTCTCTCAAAATAAATAAACGACAACAACAACAAAAGAATTGAGAGCATTTTAAAAGAAACCTAGAAAAGCTGACACGTACTGGTTACTATACCAATATCAATACCAATGTATATAAGCATTCAATGTGATGACTGAATTGATTTTGAGGATGCAAATAATATACCTAAGTTATTGTCTTTACTCTTTTGGATTTTGTAGGTGTTATCTTACTTTTATTATTAATAGAATATTCTTAGAAGATGCAGTGTGTTTCACTGTTCAGAAATTTTTGTTTGATTCCAAAAGAGATATTTTATTTTATAAAAATCTACCTTGTAGTCACCTGGGCTACTCATCATTTCCTGACTATTCTTCATGATTTGCCTGTTGAAATTTTCTTCTCCTTTTTTCCCTCTTACCTCTACTGATGCAATTCTAACATTATACCCAATGTATGTCTCTGATCACAAGTGTTCAATGACTCCTTCCTAGTTTCCCTCCACTTACCAGCTTGTAAATTCTTTTAAGACTGGGTCATGGTCTCTAGACCATAAAATTGTACTTTGAACATAGTGGGAAAATGGTACTTACTGAATTGAATCCTTAGAAATATGTATAACTGATTTTTAAAGTGTTACATTTTATGAAGTATGAAGTTTTTTGCTCAAAAATTAAATGAAAATGGACTTTTATTCTATGTGAAGGTTGTGATAAATGAATGAATCTTAACTTACATATGATCCTTTAATATTACAAGATTATCCCAAAAACTTATGAGTTGGGGCAAACATTATCTCCATGGTGATATACAGTTTGACCTTTGAACGACATGGAGCCTAGGGGAACTAACCCCTGCACAGTTGAAAATCCATGTATAACTTTGAATCCTCAAACCTTCACTAATTGCTTAGTATTGACCTGAAGCTTTACCAGTAACACAAACAATTGATTAATAGATAGTTTGTATATGCATTATATACTGTATTACTACAATGAAATAGCTAAAGAAAAGAAAATGTTATTAAGAAAATCATAAGAAAGAAAAACCACACTTATAGTACTGTACTATATTCATAAAAAAAAAATCTGTGTGGAGTGTCTGGGTGGCTCACTCAGTTAAGCATCCAACTTCAGCTCAGGTCATGATCTTGCAGTTCATGAGCTCGAGCCCTGCCAGGCTCTGTTTTGACAGCTCAGAGCCTGGAGCCTGCTTCAGATTCCATGTCTTCCTCTCTCTCTGTCCTTCCCCTACTTGCATTCCGTCTCTCTCAAAAACAAAATAATAATTTAAGAAAACATTTTTAAAAATCTGTGTATAAGTGGACTTGCGCAGTTCAAACCCATGTTGTTCAAAAATCAAGCATACACTGAGGACAAGGAAGATTAAGTTGATTTCTGAGGTCACACAGCTGTGAGTGAAGGAATCCATCTTGTTGACTGGAGTTCTTTGTCTATATATCATTGCACTGTAAGAAGGGGAGTGTGAATCTTTGTATTCTGATCTACTGACATGAATAAATTCTAAGAATTATCATAGATATTAAACAATTTCCTAAAAGCTCATTCCAGGGTCATTGAAAGGATACGATTTGCCTTTGTCAGAGGTCTCCAGCCCTTTCTCCTCCATTGTTGCTAATAGGATGGTTCACAAGAAGCCCCATCCATCTTCTATCGTTTCAAAAGAAGGTAGTATATTAATTAAAACTATTGTAGAAATGTAGAGTGAGGACAATAGGATAGGCTAAGTGAACTATTTATGATCCTTAAAAGCAAGAAAAAGAAAGGGCAAGGCTCGGGCAATATGGTGCTCCCTTGCTGAAGAAGGCTGAGATTCCTGGGTGCATACACAGCTTAACAATGGATGCAGCCATGGGCTGCACCACGCAGATGCCACTTCCAAGTTCCACCATGACAAATCCCCTGTGGGCCAGGGATGGAAGAAGAATGGCTCTGTGGCTACTGTAAGGTGGCAAATCTCAGGAGACCAAATGAAAGAGGGGTGTTTTTTGGCCTTTTGCCTGACTATAACAAGCGCTTCTGACTGTTCACTGCATACTTATTAGAGGGCTTCTCCTGCTCTCAGTTTCAGAGCAATTGGGGGACTCTGAGGAAACATGACCTTTAGAAAGCTCTTGGTTATTCATATGAAATCCTGGGTCTTATTCCAGAGGGAACAGCCACTGAGTATTAAGAAATCACCTTGAAACACCGTTTTTATGCCTTATTATTTCAGATTAGAAGACTGTAAGAGAGATGAGAAAAAAAAACACCTGCTGTGTCCCCGGAAATGTATTATTTAACCCCTAATTTCCAAAGTGAGCGGCTTGAATGATCCCTGTGTGTTAGAAGGAGTAGGATCAGCATTGTAAATATGCTTTTTCAATTATTTTTCTGTCCCTGAGAATTATACTTAAAAGGATTACCAGGAAAGGGAGAAAGGCCATTACTCAAACAAGTATAAAATCTATTTCCCATACAAAAGAAGAGAGCAACTGCATGAGCATTGTTTATGAAGTGTTACATTAAGCCTTTATATTAGCAGGAACAATTGGAACAGATATTTATTTCTTTTCATTTATCCAACTTTTTTTCATTTAAGAAGCATATTCATACTTTTTACCATGAGTAGGCTACCTTTTTTATCCTGCTCTTTTTTTTTTTTTTTGAGAGAGAGAGAGAGATAGCACAAGTGGGGGGGTGGGTAGAGGGTCACATGGAGAGAGAACCTTAAGCCCAACATGGGACTCTATCTCACTAACCTGAGGTCATGACCTGAGCCAAAATCAAGAGTTGGAACTCAATAGACTGAGCCACTCATGAGCCCCTCCATCTTACTCTTTTTATCTAAATTTCTGCAGTCCTTTTTCAATTTATTCCCTTCTCTCTTTTGAAATGATAGTGGATGAATTAGGTCTTTTGTGAACAATCTCTTTTAGCAGTAATAGGATTAAGAGACCTGGACCCAGGTAATGAATGTAAGCAAAGATGTCACAGCCTCTCCATGCTTCCAGGCCTCTAGCTCTGAGATATACAATACTTTGTACTGCAAGCCCATTGACTGGTCCCAAACATCTTCATTGTGTGATATAGTAGAAAGAGTAAAGTCAGTGCCAGGGTTTATTTTGGCATCTACTCATTGTATGAGTAGATCTCATCTACTCATCTACTTATTGTAATGTGATCTATCCAAAAACTTAGACTCAGTTGTCTCATTTGTAAAATGGGAATCAAGATACCTACCTCTTTCTGATAAGATGTTTCCAATAACCTGTCCTGATGACATTCAAGGCTCATTTAAAGTGAGTGAGGTTTATGAAACACCACATTAATAAGAGAAAGGATAAGAACCATGTGATCCTTTCAATAGTTGCAGAAAAAGAATATGGCAAAATTCAGCATCCTTTCTTGGTAAAAACCCTTAAGAAAGCAGAGGTAGAAGTAACCTACCTCAACATCATTAAAGTCATATATGAAAAGCCCACATCTAGTATCATCCTCAGTAAGGAAAAAATGAGTGGTTTCCCCCTAAGGTCAGGAACATGTCAGGGGTGTCCACTTTCACCACTGTTGTTCAACATAGTACTGGAAGTCTTAGCCTCAGCAATCAGACAACAAAAGGAAATAAAATGCATACAGATTGGCAAAGAAGTCAAACTTTCACTCTTCACAGATGACATGATACTTGACATAGAAAACCCAAAAGACTCCACAAAAAATTGCTAGAACTGATATATGAATTCAGCAAAGTCTCAGGATATAAAACCAATGTACAGAAATTGGTTGCATTTCTATACACCAATAATGAAGCAACACAAAGAGAAATCAAAGAAGTGATCCCATTTACAATTGCACCAAAAACCTTAAGATACCTAGAAATAAACCTAACCAAGGAGGGGAAAGTTCTGTATGCTAAAAACTATAGAAGGCTTATGAAAGAAATTGAAGAAGACACAAAGAAATGGAAAAAAATATTCCATGCTCATGGATTGGAATAATAAATATTGTTAAAATGTTGATACTACCCAAAGCAATCTACACATTCGAGGCAATCCCTATTAAAATAACACCAGCATTCTTCACTGAGCTAGAACAAACTAAAATTTGTATGGAACCGGAAAAGACCCAAAATCGCCAAAGCAATCCTGAAAAAGAAAACAAAGCTGGAGGCATCACAATTCCAGACTTCAAGCTATATTACAAAGCTGTAATCATCAAGGCAGAATGGTACTGGCACAAAAACAGATACACAGATCAATGGAACAGCATAGAGAACCCAGAAATGGACCCACAAATGTATGGCCAACTAATCTTCAACAACGCAGGAAAGAGAATCCAACAGAAAAAAAGACAGTCTTTTCTGCAAATGGTGCTGGAAAAACTAGACGGTGACACACATAAGAATGAACCATACACAAAAACAATTTCAAAATGGATGAAAGACCTAAATGTGAGACAGGAAACCATAAAAATCCTATTAGAGAAAATAGGCAGCAACTTCCTCAGCCACAGCAACTTCTTACTAGACATGTGTCCAGAGGCAAGGGAAATAAAAACAAAAATGAACTATTGGAACCTCACACACATAAAAAAAAAAAACAAAAAAAAAACAAAACAAAACAAAAAAAAAACTTCTGCACAGCAAAGGAAACAATCAACAAAACTAAAAGGTAACTGATGGAATGGGAGAAGATATCTGCAAACGACATATCAGATAAAGGGTTAGTATCCAAAATCTATAAAGAACTTATCAAACTCAACATCCAAAAAACAAGTAATACAGTGAAGAAATGGGTAGAAGACATGAATAGTTACTTTTCCAAAGAAGACATCCAGATGGCTAACAGGCACATGAAAAGATGTTCAACATCACTCATCATCAGGGAAATACAAATCAAAACCACGATTAGATACCACCTTACACCTGTCAGAATGGCTAACATTAACAAGTCAGAAAATGACAGATGTTGGCAAGGATGCAGAGAAAGGGGAACACTTTTGCACTGTTGGTAGGAATGTAAACTGATGCAGCCACTCTAGAAAACAGTGTGGAGGTTCCTCAAAAAACTAAAAATAGAGCTACCCTACAACCAGAAGTTATACTACTAGGTATTTATCCAAAGGATACAAAATTGATGATTTTAAGGGGCATATGCACCCCAGTGTTTATAGGAGCACTATCAACAATAGCCAAGGAATAGAAAGAACTCAAATGTCTATCGACCAATGAATACATAAAGAAGATGTTGTATGTGTATATACATATATATATACACACATATATATTCCATTGTGTGTGTGTGTGTGTATATATATATATATATATACACACAATGTATATATATATATATATATATATATATATATATACACACAATGGAATATTACTTGGCAATCAAAAAGAATGAAATCTTGCCATTTGTAACAATGTGGATGGAACTAGAGTATTATGCTAAGTGAAATAAGTCAGTCAAAGAAAGAAAAATGTCATTATTTCACTCTTATGTGGAATTTAAGAAACACAACAGATGAACATAGGGGAAGGGAAGGAAAAATGAGATAAAAACAGAGAGGGAGGGAAACCATAAGAGACTCTTACAGAAAAGAAACTGAGGGTTTCTGGAGGGAGGTGGGTGGGAGATGGGCTAAATGGGTGATGGGCATTAAGGAGGGCACTTGTTACGATGAGCACTGGATGTTACATGTAAGTAATGAATCACTGGGTTCTACTTCTGAAGCTAAGACTACACTGTATGTTAACCAACTTGAATTTAAATTAATACTTTAAAAACAGGATCCACATAAGAGTGAAACCATATGGTATCTGTCTTTCTCTGTATGGCTTATTTCACTTAGCATAACACTCTCCAGTTCCATCCACGTTGCTACAAAAGGCCATATTTCATTCTTTCTCATTGCCACGTAGTATTCCATTGTGTATATAAACCACAATTTCTTTATCCATTCATCAGTTGATGGACATTTAGGCTCTTTCCATAATTTGGCTATTGTTGAGAGTGCTGCTATAAACATTGGGGTACAAGTGCCCCTATGCATCAGTACTCCTGTATCCCTTGGATAAATTCCTAGCAGTGCTATTGCTGGGTCATAGGGTAGGTCTATTTTTAATTTTCTGTATGGAAACCAATTTGACAATAAATTTCATATATTAAAAAATAAATAAATAAATATTAAAAATTTTTAAATTGGCAAAAGACTGAAATAAACATTTATTCAAAGACCTACAAATGGACAACAGGTACATAAAAAGGTGTTCAACATAATTAATCATCATAAAGGAAATGCAAATCAAAACCACAATGAGATCACATCATACCTGTTTATCAAGAAGACTAGAGATAACAAATGCTGGTGAGGATACAGAGAAGAAGAAACCTTTGTACTGTTGGTGGAACATAAACTGGTACAACCACTATGGAAAGCAGTATGGGGGTTCCTCAAAAAAATAAAAATAAAACTACAATATGATCCAGTAAAAAAAAAAATACATTAAAAACAAAAGTGAGTTTTAGGTATAGTTTTCTCCAATGAAAAATAAATCAAATATCCCTGTAAGTAAACTAAATAAAATCCAGGTTATCCATGACTGGTAATAGGAGAATCTCCCTGTAGCAATGGGTTCTTGCCCTGCTATGCAAGTCTCAAACCGTTTTCTCTTGATATTAATCTTCCCCTTAGGGATATAGGCCCTATCTAGTTCACTTAGGGAAAATCTGGCCAAGGTTTTCAAATGTAGACTCTGTAACTAGAACATCGAACTGAAGCTTTATTTATTTTGGGGAATTACAATGTGAAGGACAAGGAGAATGTCACAAAACTAGAGAACAAATTATGGGATATAGCTTGCTGCTTTTTAAATTTACATTGCCTATCCCATCCTGGTTTTGGTCATGCTTTTGTGTGGCAGGGTACTGTCTCAATACCCTTATAGAATCCATTCCTAGTCATCGGTCCTCTTTTAGATTCCAAACCACATTCCTGACAATATTCCTTGGGCACCTAGATCCAGCTATAGCTGAAACACAAACTTTTCAATTATGAGAGCTAATTATTCACTTGTTTAAATAAGCATATTTATGTTTCTCTCATTTATAGGCAAGTTACTTGGAGCACATATTTCAATCCTTTATCTTCTATAGAGCTGGACACAGGCTATTATGTATTGAATAAGTACCTTAATTATTAATCTTAACACTTTTTGAAAATTAATATACATATCCTTTCTATACCATAATATTTATTGCAGAAATGAGACCTGAAAACTTTTTCTTAGTCTATTGCTCAATTCATTGAAGCACATTTTTAAAATAAGGGAGAAAAGTAGGATTAAGCTTTTGCCATTTATTTATTTATTAGACATGAATTCATTACAAAATTGACTCACATATAATTAGAAATATTTTCAATCACAAACAAATCAAAGTCATTTAAAATATTAATTGTTAAATTATATTTTACATTTATAGACTATCCAACATAAGAATTATAACTGGATGTCTGATGATGTTCACGTAACAAAAAAATATAGATAAAAATACAACAAATATGTTAAGAAATATACTTACACTGTGCATGTGTAGGTTGTAAACCAATTTTATTTGGTTTTGTGAAAAATAAAGAAAAAATGATGCATCTAATATTTGCGCACACGAAACTTTTGATTAACTGAAACAAATGTAAAATTGTGTATTCTGACTTTATAGACAAGACGTAAACTTCAAAAAATCATCACCAGATGTCTAAATTCTATACTTTTTCCTTTGAACCTGTGATGTAGGCTGGCTATTGAATTCATCTGTCACATTGAAAAATATTTGTTTTTTTGAAATAGAGAAAATACAGCAACTTTTTTATATTGATTCACAGTTTTTTCCATTTTTTCAAGATTATAGTTTATCATCACTGCAGTCTTTTAAATTAATCTCATTCATTATATGTCACCTGCATAACTGAAGCTTTCCAAATGCCCTTATTTTCCAGATATTAGTGAGATTTAGGTAGGATTTATTTTCAGATGATCAGAGAACATAGGAAATGTCATCAAAATTTTAAAATTGATGCTGGATGCTAGCTAGTATTTATGGGAGGTTATGTTGCTGTGCCTACAAAGCACTTGACTCAAGGCCATTTAACACCTGAAAGCCTCATTAATGTATCCTGGATAAGGAAAAGAACAAAGAACGGTTAAACCCTAAATGCTGAAGATTGGTCTGGCCATATACATCATATAAAAGAGGTACAAATCAATAAATAGGATTATGGTTAAAACCTAGGAGAAGAAAACCCATTACTAGAAAATGTTCTACACAATATAAAGATGTTTATCACAATCACAAAAGTATTTAATTTTTATTTCTCACTTTACATTAATAAAATTTTAACTGTGGTTTACTGAAGTACTATGGTAAAACTTTAGAAGTTAGAACATATACTCAGGTGAGAGAAATTTCCAGTTTCTCAAACATCAACAAAATATTTTTTTATACATAATGCAATTAAATATCAAATGTCTGTAGGTATGGTCACAAGATGTGGTAACTCTTTCATCCATGGAATAAGCCAGAGAAAGTTACCATAATTTATCACAAGAGTGCTGTAATATCTTTAAGCCAGGAAAGGACCAAGTTTCATTTTAAACTATTACATTTTATGAGGCTCTGTTTTACTGTTCAAACGTATCCTTCTAAGCCTGGGTGTTTACTCATGGTTCATGACCATGATACGGCACACAAAAGTGCAAAATGAATACTTGTTGACTGATCAATTTTGTTTTACAGCTTGATCACTTAGACTTTTAAAGTAGTTATGTTGCTTTCTTGATTCCTAGTGTATCAAACTATAATCAATTTTAATTCTTTAATTTTAATTATTAAATTTGTTATTTTAAAAAGATAAGTTTTACCCACCAGGGGCACCGATACTGCAGTGTAAGGCACTTCTTTGTTTTTGTTTTATTTTGTTTTGTGTTTAGAAAATAGAATGTGTTCTATCTCTTCCTAAGTCATGAAAATACTCTGGAGAATAACATCAGTTAGTATCTTAGATTCTCCTTCATGGATTATAAAGAATACAATGTGGTAACAAAACTTAATAAAATAGATTACTTGCTCACAACCGCAAAAACACACCAAGAACCAAACAACAACAAAAGTCGTGTCTCAGTTACAAAGAATTCCAAAGGGCACACTCATGTTCTCACGCACTGAGAGGTGAAAACAGAAAAACAGGAAAGAGGTTCAAGGTGGTGAATTTTATCACTAACTGTAGTTTTCTCCAAAAAACATAGGTGCGCATCTCTGATTGTAAATTATTCTGGGAAGGATAGAGAGCTTGAGGAGAACTAGCATTAGCACTACGAATTTATTTTTTTTATTTAGAAAGAGAAATCTTTGACATCAAAATTTACATTAAATTTATGCACACTTATTTAAAAAAATAATGTTTCTATTTGTTAGAGCAAGTTACTCTCACAGAGACTGAATTAACCTGCAAAGTGGGCTCATACCAGAAAAGGAATACTGTGATCAGAGCAATGGTTTCTTGTATGAACTACAAATGATTCACATTTTAAAAAATTGTATGTAAGGCTCACCCAATATATGTATAGCATCTATCAAAATTGAACAGAGTAGTGAGTTAGGATGGCCGTGTTGGTGTAAAACTGATGGACCCAGCCTCGATTTAGAGAATGTTAGTGATTATCTCATCCAGCTTCTGTATTATGCAGCCAGGAAAACTGAATCATCACACTTGGGAAGTAAGTTTCTCAAGGTCACAGCAGAAAAGTGGCTGTAAGTCTTATGAGGGTGGCCACAAGGTCTAACTTGCTCACATTTTATCACCACGCATAGCACAGTGCCTGGTACATGATTCTACAATCATTTTGAATGGACCAATGAGTAAAAAAATGATGAATGAAAATACTTCCAGGAATAGAAGTTTGACAGCATCTAGGCAATTAGGATGGTTGGTTAAAGAGACAATGCCAGGTGCCTCTAGAAGCTGATGTACCGTGGCACATTTTGAAGTAATTTTAATTCTCTTAAATCTTTTAATTTATCAGTGGTATTTCCTATTCAGTAGAGTTATAGCTCTTTGAAGAGCCTCTTTATCAACTCTAGCACAGGACACTCAACTTACTGAACTGTACTACATATAACACTGCTCACATCTACATTATGTCTTCGGGAATGATGATGGGCGAAGACACTTCTTTCTACCCTACCCCAGCTAACTGAACACTCAGTAACAGGCACTTGGAGCAATGATAGCATTCACTCTAGAGGCAGTTTTCAGAAATAAAGAGGAGCAGGAGAGGGACGAAAGTGAGAGGGTGGAGGCTATGAACATTCAAACTGCTTGATGAAGGGAGAAAAGCTGTTAGACTTGTTATAATTGAAAGAGCATTTGCAGGCCTCATAGAAGTATTCAGGCAATTGGAAAATACCTTTTCAAGTACGGGGCAAAGGGAGGAAGTCAACAGCAGGTGTTGCTATGTAAACAAGTCAAATTTAGGTGAAAAAAGAGTAGGCATGTTTCATCATGGATTCTTGGAAGCTGTTCTTTGCAGATTTAAGTGGATAACTGAGATTGACATTTAAAGTGGCAGGAGACAGTCTGGGCAATAGCTTCCGTATTCCAAATAGTCAGGTTCAAGTGCAAGAGAGGTCTTCGTAAACAGAGTTGATGGCAGTCTTTTGTGTTAGAGCAGGGGTCACTAAGACTGCTTAGGGACCCAAGTGAACTTCCAGCCTCCCTCCTCATCTCGACAAACAAAGGCTTGTCCCTGGTGGAAGGAATGAGTTTTCACATTACAGTGAGGGCTCAGGGATGTGGAAAAGGCCATCTCTGTCTTATTGGGAGACACATCAGTAGTATAGTAAGGAGGAGTTTGCAGCCCTCCTGGCTCATTTGAAAGTTGAGAAAGTAAGTGAAAATCTTCCCCGTGCCTGGCAGTGCTATGTGAGGGGGTTGTTTGGTCACCTCCATAGTCAATTGGCAGACCCTCCCTGGGGATATTTTCATAATTGGCTGCATCATCCGGAAACTGGGGAAATGTGCTGGCAATTCTTCTGGGATGAGAGGAGAGGGCACTGTAGTTAGCTGATAAAGTGTCATCAATGGTATTGAGGTCTTTTAATCCAAGTGTTTGAAGAACCCAGGGATCCACAGGGGGCCCAGGTTGTTCTTCACAGTTAGCAAATTCACCGGAGAGGTTTCTCTTGGCATTTTTGTGATGGGGGATCTCAGGAGGAAAATATCTTTGCTCTTTGGGTTTCCTCTTTCCCTTTCTGAATTTTCCACATGCTTTGGAAAACTCATCTGATGACAGTAATTTCTAGGAAAGTAGCATTTGAAAATATACAGTCAGAGAGTCAACCAAGATCATTTTCTTTACTGTTGTCTAATTAAAACTCCTTCAAATATTAACTAGTCACTTTAACTCCTTAGAAAACATGATTAATATTCTATTCTCTCTGTCTCTGTCTTTGTCTCTCTCTCTCTCTCTCTCACACACACACACACACACACACACACACACACAAAAGTGAATTAACTTCTGTTTCCAACTTAAAATCTATAATGACAAGTTACTACCTGGAAACTACAATTCATGTTTTTTACTAATCATTTAAAAGTTGAAAGAAAAAATAATGTCTTTAAATTTTCAATTCAGGAAAGTAATTATTATAATAATGACAATAATAGCAACTATCATGTATTGAACACTGGCTACATGCATAATGTCATTTTATATGGGTACTGTTAAAATCTTCCTTAGCGAGGAAACTGAGGCACAGGCATATTAGTGACTTGCTAAGGATCATGCGGCCTAGATTAAATCAAAGCCATGTGATTCTAGACAGAGCAACTGATTGAAAACAGTAACTAACACTGCTTCTTCTTGTTCCATTAACTTTCATAACACTTTCGTGTGATATGTATTATTCTACATCTTGGACAATTGGGAAACAGAGAGAAAAAAACCTGCCTAATCTATATCATTTACTAATTTAATAAATGTCCTTTGTTTTACAAAATGGTGGCTGGACTAAGGAGCCCAAGCTAATAACTGTGAGATGTGCTCCCTTTTTTAACAAAGCTAACTGGATTGTAAAGGAGTCAGATATGGTATCTTTTCTTCTCTGAACTTTTATGTTCAGTAAAAATGGCAAGAAGCATAATCAATTTAAATTAAATAATATCAAATAACGTAGCTTGTCTAGAAGCAAGGAAAAGATTGATGACAGAAGCAATAATTGTAACAAAATGACAAAAAGATAACAGAAATATAAAACCCAGAGAAAGGAAGAAGAACAGGAAGAGACTGTGGACAGGCTATAAGTCCTTGAGTTAGAAATAGTCTAACTCATTTAAGAGTATAAGAAAAACGATTCATTAAAAGATAACATAATTGGTGATCTATAACTGCCACTCAAGAAATCTGGGCTCCACCCATATTCATAACAGTTTAGAGCTGAGGAGATTTTCAACGATCTTTTAGGCCATGTATATCCAGATGAACATAACTGAGGCTAAGTGAGAGAGCGATTTACCGAAAGTCAATCTGATGATAAGAAGAACTGAGTGTCTTTCGGATCCGATTCCCACTGCAGTGTTCCATCCATTTAGCTCTCTGTCTTTTGATTAACCTCTGTTGTCTTAGCAATTCCTTTGACTGGCTTGATTCTTAAGCAACTTTTGCTGTAATACATGGCTAACATCTGTACTCTAGATACTTCTAAGAAATGATACATAAAAATTCTTGTGAAAGTGCTATATTTCCTTTCAGAAAACTCCATCTAACCCAGAAATGCCTTTGAAGCCATGCTGTTCAGTACACCTTCTACAATTAATTAAGCAGTTTTACCCAAATTACCTCCATTCTCAAATCACTGCTGTGTTTTTATAAAAGGGATAGTTACATACCTTGGCCTTTTCTTCAAGACATTTAACCAAAGCAGAATTCAGGTATTGTCTAAGGTGATTATTCTCTTCGTGTAACCTAGCAAGTTCTTCTTCCTTCTGCACCAGAGTATCTTGGAGCTGCAAAAAAGCATACAATGGTGAAGGCTGCTCTACTATATTGACTTTGTAACCTTATAATAATGCCACTGATCCTTAACCTGCTTAAACTTGATCATTATTCTATTTGTTTTACAAACTCAACCTCCGGGAGCCCTTGTCCTCTAACGCCTAAATTCAATCTACACCCACCTACCACCTGATTGTTCAGTTTTGTGCTCTGAACTTCTTATTCATTGCAAAGTGTTTGAAGAGATTATATGACTTTTAAGATTGCAACCACAAGGGAATCGGGAAGGTATGTAGGAAAATGAGCTGCGTGCAACTGTTTAAATATAGAAAAAAGGATTTAGAAAGGTTTCGCTGGACTCCTTCCTTGCACATTAAGAAAAGAAGAAAAACAAGGGGGGCTGGCTTCCTTCATCCTCAGATTGGTCTGTTTGTATATCCACTAGATCAAATTATTCTCTCAGGAACAACAACAAATAAAACGTGATCAATGAAGCAATCTTTGCAAAAACTTTGTAATCATCATCCCTCTCCAAGTGATGAGCTATGTGTGTGCTTTAAAAATACTATCACACTCAATATACCATTTGGTCTTTCAAGCAGCCATCTGAGGAAGGCAATATAAATATTTCAATTCCATAGGTATGGAAAAAGAGGATTCAAGAGGTCATAGGACTAAAATGTATGCAGTCAGGTCCTGACTATAGGGCCCCCTAGAGGGTTTTGATTGTTCTTGTTGAATTTGTTGTTTTTGTTTTCTTCCCTGTGACATTGATCACCTATCTTCCTGTCCACCTCTGTGGACATTTACTCACTGTGGTTCTAAATTGCAAGTCAACATATGAATTTAACAAGGGAAAAGAAGCAAAGTAACATTAAGGGGTGATGTTAAGAACAAACTACATGCTAAGTGAAATGAGTCAGACTGAGAAAGACAAATACCATATTAATTCACTCATATGTGGAATCTAAAAAGCAAAATGAATAAGCAAATAGAAGGCAGAATCCTATAAATACAGAGCATAAACTGTATTCTCTGTCAGAGAGAAGGGGATGGGGGAAGGGCAACGTGGGTGAAGAGTAGAGGCAGATAAAGGTTTCTAGTTATGGCATGCATTAGTCATGGGGATAAACGGCACAACATGGGGAATACAGTTAATGATATTGTAGTCGTGTGACAGCAGTATATCTGTATGGTGACAGATGGTAGCCACCCTTGTGGTGAACACAGCATAATGTATAGAGAAGTCAAATCACTACGTTGTACACCTGAAACTAATGTAACATTGAGAGTCAACTATACTCAAATAAGTTTAAGAATAAAATAAAAGTAAAAAAAAAAAAAAAAAAAAGAATGGACTGCATTTGCATGGAACATGTCTGCCTGGTTATACATACCTGCTTGTTTCTGTAGAGCTGAGAGGAAAGCTGAGCCTCTTCCCATGAACATGAGTTAGGAACAGGGAAATTGGAGTCACTGGATGATTCTATGTGAAAATACCAAATGGATAACTGAGAAAACACACTTGGGGTTTTTGTGTAATGCAGAGCTCATGGAGGGATTTCAGACAGTTTAATGGATCCAATTACCTTTCTAAAAATAGCTATTGCCTCCTTATAGGAAACAAAACATTTAAAGCTTCCAGAAGGGATAAACATGCTATGAAAGACAAATATTTATAGACTATCTGCCAAAATGGCTAAAGGGATGAATTTTGAAGAGCTAAGAGGTTACATTTCTTCCTAATATATAAACTCCTGCTGGCTAAGCTTATAAAAACCATCCCATCTGCATTATGAATTCACTCAAATATTTATTGATCCTTCCCCTGCTAGGCATAACATTGCAACTCCACTATGTTTTCCAAGTTTTGATCTTATTTTCTAAGGTTTAGCGTTTGATAACATAGTGTTTGCCTCTAAAATCAACTCCTACTTTTGATGGTGTCATTTTTCCCCAACTATGAAAATCTTGGCCTGTTTGCTTATCCATTAAAGCTGATGGAGAGTACATATTCAGAATTATATGTGGTATCACTTTCTACTTGAAAATAATTTGGATCTTGCTTCTCTGAAGACCTTGATGCAAATCTCAAAACTGTACCCTGAATTCATGTATTTCAAATGTCATCATTCGTATGTTTCTTATGCTTTTGTAAAGAAGTTTTTTTTTCATATTTGATAGCAAACTATACCTATCAGTAAAAACTATGCTTATGCATGCTATAGGTTTACTTTTGTTTTATTTTCCTCATCTAGTACAGTTTTAACTCTTGCTCATCTCTACGGAAACTGAAATATTCCTGAAATATTTTCAACTAAAGTAAAATGATGAGTAAGGAGACAGGAATAAAGTTGTATACAGTTTGGTTTTATATTCTTGGGCATTCTGTCTTCTCTGTTGCTTGTGGTAGAAAGACAACACTGAACAACTCCCTTCCTGAAATATAAGTGTGTTTCATTATTTTGGGGGTTTTTGTTTGTTTTTTTCTGAAATTCAAAAAAAAATAATATGACAGAAGCAGGAGTACATATATTTAATGGTGAAGTGTCTACAAGTTTTTCTAGAAACCAGATTGCTAATATAGAAATTCCTTTAATATTTATGAGAACTATTTACTCAGCCCCCAGTGAAAATTAATACATGATTTTCCATCAATGTTATCTTTCCCTCCAAAATTGAAGTCTTCTTTGAGCAAAAAGGAATCATTTTTCCCCCCACTTACAAGATATTATTCAACTCTAAGAGAACAAATAGAGAACAAACTGAAGGTTGATGGAGGGAGGTGGGTGGGGGATGGGCTAAATGGGTGATGGGCCTCCTGAATAGGAGGGCACTTGCTGGGAGCACTGGGTGTTATATGTAAGTGATGAATCACTAAATTCTACTCTTGAAAACAATATTACACTATATGTGTAATTAATTAGAATTTAAGTAGAATTTAATTAAATAGAATTTAAGTAAAAATTTGAAAAAAAAACAAACAAGAAACAAAACCATGATCCAGTTAAAAAGAAAAACAAACCAAAAAATAAATAAATTTGGTCAAGAGCTTTGTAAAAAAAAAAAGAAAGAAAAAGAATAGCTATTCATTTTAGAGACAGAGGAAAGAGTACTGAGATAAATCATTTTGAAAGATAACTGTTGTTCTGATTTGGCTTTCCTTTCTAAATAAACTTTTTAAAAATAAACATGCTATGGATACAAAAAAAAAAAGACAATGTTCATAGGACTTCCCTATGAAATAAAAGGGTATATTAGAATTTTTTCTCATCTCTCTCTTATACCCAGGGAAACTTTCCTGAATTCCAAAAGAAATGCTCCAACTGGTATCTTGACTACAAAAGCGTCTCACTAATATTGTTTATAAATCTTTGACCCAAAACCAAATTCCCTCAGTGGGTTGGAAATCTCCAAAAACTATAAAGTGTGGGGAGGAATATATCTTGTCCAGTGGGCAAGGGGAAGAATCTCATTTTCAATATATGACAGTACAGAAAATCAGGTTATTTAGGGTGTGAAATGCAGGAGTCTTTGTGCTTTCCTCAACTTCCCATACCATTTCTTCTTCTACAGAGTTCTAGCCCATGATGCTTTGCAACTATGGGTGCTGGAAAAGGGCTTCAGACCTACCGGGAAAGCAGAAGAGCAGAACTTACCCTGTGCCTGTGGTGCTTGTTGGGGCTCTCTGTTGTCCAGGAGACCAGCAGCCCAGAAAGAGACCCAAGTCTCCGTGGAAACGTCAACACTAGATTCTGACGTTGTAGTGGAATACGGGCAATTATAGCTCTGGCCTCCTACAAAGTACTGGTCTTGGCAAGGCAGAACAGTGTTCTGTGAAATTCAGTATGAGGGATCAGGGTGGGGGTGGGGAGGGTCCCAGGAGATGGAATGATTGGGATTTGGAGGGGGATAAGGGTGGGAGAAAGAGGCACAAATTACATGCAATGAATCAAAAACAGTACAGGTGTTAAGCATAGATCCCAGATTAATTCAAGTGGTCAAAATATAATTACTAACAGGGAATCAGCTCCTTGGGTTTACCCAGTAGTTTCCTTAGGCTCTCTCAGCAAAGAACAGGCTAGTATTGGATGGACCAAATTTGTAAATATCCAAGAGTATTTGCTGTTGCCATGACTCAGTCATCTAACAGGCTATCCAGGATCTAAGTAAAAGGAATTCTACTTAATGATTGAAAGATATACGGACTATTTGGCTCTTTCTAGCAATACCTTAATTATATTTCTAATAACGTTAAAAGACAAAGAGCCCAGAACGCTAAGGCTGAAAAGGACTGAACATGACATATAAGGAAACCTCCTTATCTTTGCTTCTCAGTTTCTGAATTACACACCTGCTCCATCCCTTCCTTCCTCCTTTCCCTGGCTTTAAATGCTGCTGGATCCTATAGTGGTCTAAACCATTTGAGATGGATGTATAGACATATAGATACATTCCAGAGATAACTACATACATTTTGCTCCTAACTCCAAGCACCGGTACCTATAGTCACTCCAAGTAAACATATCATTAAAGCTGAAATACGTTAGTCAGCAGAGGCAGCAGGCTCTAGATCTCTCCAGCACTAGGTCTCAGTGCCCTTCCAAAGTTATCTTGCCACTACTAACTGCCTGGCATGTATTCTCCACTGTGTTCTGAGCCAGCGAACACCCTCCTGCCCCCGACTCCTCAAACTTCAAACACACAGTCTTTCCAAATGTCCAAGCAGGGGCAGGTATGCAGCCTTCCTGGGTTAATTTGTACAACAGCTCATTCTTAATTATTTGTCAATGTTTAATCAGGTAAAAGCCATTCATTTCAGCAGAGTCCAGCTTTGGACAAACTCTTTTTGACCACTACAAGTCTTTTGTTGACTTGAGGACTTTTTGGGCATAACATAAACAGCGAGAAAACAAATAAGAAGAAGGAAAAGGAGAGAGAGAGAGAATTAAGCTAATTAAGTCACAATTTGTTAATATCCTCAGTAAGTTAAGTTTTGAAAAAGTCCAATCTTTTGGGCAAATCCAGCTTGGGCAGCGCAGACCAAAGAAATTCAGCCAAAAGTTTATCAAGCACTATTTTCTTTTATTCTAAAAGCATGTTTGTAGGCTCTTTCCCTGAGGTTATTATTGGAATCAGAGTTGAACTATTATGCAATTGACACCTGAGAAGAAAACAAACCTCAAATACCCTTGGACTAGCTCAAATCCAAATGTCTGCAAATATGTGCATAATCTACAGGAAGAGGTAGAATGAAAAGTGAGTGCAGGTGCGGGGGCGGGGGGGGGGGAAGAAAGTTGGGAGAAAGTACAGAGAGTAGAAATAACACAAGAAGGTAAAAGGATGAGAGAGATGGGGAATGAGAGACTGAGGGAGCAGAGAGAGGGAAGAAGATAGGGGAGAAGCAGATGGGGCAGCAGAGAACACCCCTTTTAATGGGCAGGTAGCAGAGAAATCTTGCATCCAAGGTGGAAGAAATTCTAAATGCAAAGCCTACTAGCTCTCAGAGCCCCCAGGTTTCCCCAGCGTATTACCTAAACCCCAGGTCCTCACTTACCATCTTGCAGTGGAAGAAGGCGCTGCAGAAACTGAGCCCTCAATTTTTCGGTAAAGCCTGTAGGAGCTTTAAATGGGACTGAGGGGAGGAGCTAGGAGAGGCGAGTTCTAATCTGCGGGAGCTCCCGGTGACGCCAGGGACTCCCGGCGAGCGCCGCCCTCTGATTTGGTGCGAGGCTGTCAAACTGGTGACGTAGGTGAGGAGACGTCAAGCCAAAGTCTCTGGCACTCAAGGCGACCGCCGCTCGGGGACCCGAGACCTGCCGCCACCTGCCGCCGAGCGCCGGTGTGCGCTGCGCGGCTTCGAAACCCGAAACCCGCGCGGTGCCTGCCGGAGGCCCGCTCGCCGTCCGCGGTCGGCCGAGAGTCGGCGGTGGCGGGACCGCGCTGCCTGCCGGGCCCGACGGGGCGAACCCGGCTCCCCCTGCCGGGCGGGGCGGACTCGTCGGCTCTGGCGCCGGAACTAGGGAAAAGCCCAACGCGGCGTCTCTGGGATGGAGCAGCCCTTGGGGAGCCGACGCAGCACCCAGACTTAACACTGCCCCTGTGTAGTTCTTGGCCACGTGATCAATGCCAACCTAATGTAGGACCTGGTGAACGGACTGGCTTTTCCCCCTCTTTTTGATATATCTCATTTTCCCCAACCCCTGAGGGGCGTGTGAAACGGGAAGATGATCTATATCCATTCTAGAATTTAAGTTTGGGGAGAATAGCTGTTCCCGTCCATTGTGTTCACTGCTGTTTCCAAAAAGTGCCTGGAACAATCTCTAACCTGTCATGGGTGCTCAATAGAGAATTAAAATACGGGGGGGGGGGGGGTGCTGGGGGGCTCAGCCGGTTAAGCTTCTGACTTCAGCTCAGGTCATGATCTTGCAGTGCGTGAGTTCAGGGGAGTTTGAACCCCAAGCCCTGTGTGGGGCTCTGTGCTCACCGCTCAGGGCCTGGAGCCTGCTTAGAATTCTGTCTGCCTGTCTCTCTCTCTCTCTCTCTCTCTCTCTCTCTCTCTCTCTCTCTCCCCCCTCCTCCTCCTCCCCGGCTCATGCTCTCTCTCCTCAAAACAAAGTAAACATTAATATTTTTTTTTTAATAAAAAGAATTAAAATACAAATTTAAGAGGCGCCTGGGTGGCTTGATTGAGCATCCGACTTTCAGGTCATGATCTCAGGGTTCATGAGTTGGAGCCCCAGAGCCCTGCCTTGGGCTCTGTGCTCAAAGCTCAGAGCCTGGAGCCTGCTTCAGATTCTATGTCTCTCTCTGCCCCTCCCCTGCTCACACACGCTGTCTCTCTCTCTCTCTTAAAAATAAATAAACATTAAAAAAAATTAAATATAAAATACAAATTCAAGAACCTAAAGTGTCTGTCTCTGTGTTAGCTAGCCCTAGCTTCACAATTACTATTATATAGAATAAATTGTTACGATTACAAAAAAAAAAAAAAAAATACTTCTCAGTTAAGGTATTTTATTTCCCCCATCTTTTCTCTTGAATTTTATCCTCATGATTTCTGTGATGTTACATCCAGAGGAGAAAAAGGAGTAATATCATCTTTAAAACCATTCATCTACTTGGGGCACCTGGATGGCTCTGTCAGTTAATAATGGGACTTTGGCTCAGGTCATGATTCCCAGGTTTGTGGGTTCCAGCCCTGCATCAGAGCTTCTGTCTCCCTCTCTCTCAACCCCTCCCCCGCTTAGTCTCTCTCAAAAATAAATAAACATTAAAAAAAATTATCTACCACTAATAGCCAACTCTTATGTCAAATGGCAATAACCTAGGGGGTGGTTACTCTTTATTTTTTTTAAGTTTATTTATTTATTTTGAGAGGAGAGGAGAGAGCATAAGTAGGGGGGGGGAGCAGAGGGAGAGGGAGGTCATCCCAAGCAGGCTCCACACAGTCAGTGCAGCGCCTGATGCAGGGCTTGAACTAACCAACCTTGAGGTTGTAACCTGAGCCAAAGCCCCAGGCTTAACTGACAGAGCCACCCAGGCACCCAGGCTGTGGGTGCTCTTCTTGTCCCTGCTTTGGAGGATGACAAATGAAGTACTGAAGTTAAGAAACTTGACCAATGTTTACACGATTGGGAAGTGGCAAACTCTGGTTCCAGCATCCACGCTCCTATCACAAGTATGGTTTTTTACTCTCTTGGACTTCTTTCCACTGCACATGATAGCTATTTATGCAATGGCCATTTTTGTGGATTGAATTATGTTACCTCAGGATTTATGTTGAATCTCCAACTCTGAATGTGATGTATTCAGAGACAGGGCCTCTAAAGAGAGAATCAAGGTTAAGAGGTCATAAGGGTGGTGCCCTCATTTAATAAGACTGGTGGTTATAAGAAGAGGAAGAGACACCAGAGGTGGTATGCACAGAGTAAAGGCCATGTGAAGACAAAGCCAGAAGGTGGCCATTTGCAAATCAAGGAGAGAGCTCAGGAGAAATCGTTCATCCTGCTGATACCTTGCCCTTGGACTTCCAGCCTCCAGAAATGTGAGAAAATAAATTTTCTGCATAAGCCATCTCATCTGTAGTTCTTGTTATCGAAGCCCTAGTGAACAAATGTGGGCATGGTGTAGGGATCGAGAAAACTTTGGATTCTGGCCTGCATCGTCCTTTCTCTAAACCAGTTCTGACCTTTATTTATTCTGGGTTGGATTGTGCCCATCATCCACAGCACTTAGCAATGGCTAACGCACAGCAAATGCTCCTTACGTGTTCTGTGTTCGACATTAAGGAAGGTATGGAAGAGGAAGAGGAGGAAGGCATCAGACTTGGTAGATAACCCTTTCTCCTGTTCCATACAGTTTGTTCACAAACATTTTTAAGTGAATGATACCAGGTTTGGGATCACTGCCTGAAGATACTGCCTGGGTTACAGGACATGACTCATTGCAGTGAGATTGCTGTCACGACATAAGAGGCAGGGATACCCTGGCAATATACCCTCCCCTGAGATGATGGGAGAAACAGATCAAAACCCATTTAGGTTATGAGAATTGATGATCTTGTTCAGGGCAAAGAAAATCCTAATCCGTTTTTGTGATGAGCACCAAAGGAAGAAAAAGGAGGATGGAGTTGTTTTGTTTTTAGAAACTCCTAAATTGGATATGTGAACCTCTGGAAGATCCAATTTCCTGACTCTAAAAATGACCTAAAATGGGCAAATGAAACAAAACCTGGTTGAAACAAAAGGGCATAGGCTTTGGATCCAAATATACCTACATCCCAGTTCTTGTTCAACTCTCTGAGACAGAAACAACTAGGGCTGTATTATCATGGTCTCCAAATTCTCAGCTCCTCTGATAAATTAAGAAAGAAATACCTACCTGAGAAGCTTATTAAAAAGCTGGCCAATAGTGCTTGAAAATTCCAAATTCACTGCCTATGTCATGAATAGCAGCTATTATTGTTATATGTAGAGGACCCTTTGAACGTATACACTGCTGTGCCTTGCCTGGTAAAAAAGAACTGAAAATAAAAGCTACATTTATTAAGCAGATTTTTTGAGGGCTAGATATATTTTTTAAGTCTTTGATGGACTTTAGCACACAGATGTTTCATAAATCATTAGCTACTTTAGCTTAGTGGGAATGGGAGTGTATTTGGTGGCAGAGGATCCCTAAAGTTAAGCCATGAAGAGCTATGGACAAGTGAACAGAAGTCTCAAGATACAGCTTACCTGACATCATAAATGATGGAAAATTTTCCAAACCCTTAAGGTCTGATTTAAGCATATCCTTTTATTTAAGATCTACTGCTTGGGGATAAGCCTTATTTTTTCGTTTGTTTGAAGATTTTTGTTTTTGCTGTTGTTTTTGTTTTTGAAAAATGAGTCAAGAGGCACCCAGGTGGCTCAGTTGGTTAAGCGTCTGACTCTGGATTTCGGCTCAGGTCAGGATCTCACGGTTCATGAGATTGAGCCCCATGTTGGCCTCTGCATTGACAGCACGGAGCCTGTTTGGGATTCTTTCTCTCTTTTTCTGCCCTTTCCCTACGTGTGTGCGTGCTCTCTCTCAAAAATAAATAAATAAACATTAAAAAATGTTTAAAAATGAGTAAAGTAAGCAATAATCTGAAATCCTTTGACCATTTTTTATTCACATTTTGCAAGAAAGAGGTGCAACTTCTCTGGTGATTGCTTTTTCTACTATAAACAATAAGATCGGTTAAAACCTGTCTTGTGTATTGTGGCTGAAGAGATGGTGTTAAAAAGGTGGTAGCTAATAACAGCCCAGTTGCTGAATTGGGGTACTACCTCCTGCCAGGGCAAAGAAATAATAAAATAGAAGGTAATTTGACCTGCACACAAACCATGTCTGCAGACAGCAAAGGGTAGTGTGTGACCAGTAGTGGGCCAAGGAAATAAACAGATTGGCATATGGAATGTTCTTTCATTTCTCCCCTGGAGGACACTTTATTTGATTACCTCGTTAGTGAACTCAGTAGCATGTATAATAAAAGAACAGTTTAAAAATTCTCTTTGCAAACATAGCCTCATAGCCTCTTCCTATAGCGTCAACAGCTGAATCTCTAGGCAATAAAAAAGAAAGATTGTATTTCTGCTTTCACATGGAGGGAAAGAAAAGCATAACCCTTAGAGAAAAGTCAGTTGGGCAGATGATTTACCTTGGGAAACTTAACACTTGCATATTTTGTTTTAGCATGTCTGGAGAACTATGACATGTTTTATTTGTGGAGGCATAGATTTGAGTTTCACCCTTCCAGAATACTATATGGAAATCAGTCATGCTGATATGCACAGTCTTGCCTACTACCTGCCACCCACATGTCAGCAGAGTTCCTAGTAAACACACGTATGCAGTAACTTATGCCATGGTAAAAACTGTGTCTACATGAACCAGATATATTTAAATTTTTATTTATTTCGTTTTGAGAGAGAGAGGGAGTGAGCAGGGGAGGGGCAGGGAGAGACAGAGATAGAAAATCCAAAGCAGGCCCCACTCTGACAGCAGAGAGCCTGGTGGAGAGCTCAAACTCATAAATGGTGAGATCATGACCTGAGCTGAAGTCAGAAGCTTAACTGACTGAGCCACCCAGGTACCCCAAAGGTATTTATACAAAAGAAAGTCAACTGTTGATTCTGGTAACACGAATGAACAAAAATATAAGTTTGAAAAATTATATCAGGTAATCAGCCAGAAAAGAGAAAGGACCTGGACAAATTATAGAGGAAAATGTTGAATTGGGGCCTGACTAGATCTGTGCCATATAGAACTAAGGGAGGACAAGGAGATGAAGATTTATGATACCACTTTATTGGATGTTCCAGTCTGAATTTATTTCAATAGCTCTATAACCAGCTTTAACCCTCCATTTATGACTCATTAAGTAGTTGCTTAATTTTTCAGTTGTATTTGATTGTATTATGTTAAGGCACATCATACACTATGATAATATTCACAGATTTGAAGATTCTCAAGCCTAAGGGTATATCTCAAATATACTATCAAATATTAAGTGTCTACTTCATATCTGAGGGATAACTAGCTAATGTTTGCAGATCTATATTCATTGTACAAAGGAAGGCAAGACTTTTCTGCACTCTGTAACATTGTCTTCTGGCCTTTCTCATAAAATGACACTTAGAAATAATACTTGTGGACATGCTGGAATAAACAGTTGAGGCTTATCCTGACAGTTGTCAGACTTGAGGTTTTCAATTTCTCTGAGACCCTATCAGGCCACCCTGAGGACAGGTGCATCAGTATTTCTCAGGGCTTTAACTCATCGTGCCTTGGTGCACTGGTAAGGAAGGTCTGCTCTGTGATAACCAATCTGGCCAAACTGGAATAAAATAATCTCAATACTACTATAAGAATACATGCAAAACAGTGAAATTAGTTTTGCATTACCACAAAGGTTAGAGATGTGGAATCCCAAACAAACAAACAAAAAAATCAGATACAACCCCACTCCTCATTACTCCAGCCACATTAGAAAAAGTGAAAATATTGACTTGTTATAATTACTATATATCAGAGATATGTTAATCTGGCTATGATTTAAAATGAAAGGAACTTCTGCTTCAGGAGCACTAGTATTTTCATAAACTAGGCTTCAGTGCCTTTATTGATCCTGAAATCCCTCTTAAGGATTTATGATCTAATCGTTAGTGGATGGATTGCTGATTGAGGCATTAAAACCCAGAAAGGTGAATTGGCACTGACCATGGCGTCCTGTTTTATCCTGAAGATAATAGAAATAAGGATGTCCCTGGCTGGTTTCTTCAAAAACCTTAGTTCAGAGTGTAACAGGAAAACAGGACAATTGGAACTGGATTCCTTCTAGCCCTGGAATTATCAGAGAATCTGAAATAATGTGACATCCCTTCATGAAAATAAAACAAATATGTTTAATATAAAATGTTAAGCTACAGTAATTTTATATTTCCATATTTTTAAAATCTATAATCTATAAAATGTTAACTAATTTCTTACTAGCCCAATTTTGTAGCAGAATCACCTTATTTGTAATCAAATCAAGAAACTTGAAGTTAGTGATAATGAAATTTGGTGTTTCTAGCCAAACTCGGTTTTGCACATTTCTTTTTCACAAAATGAAAGCAAAATGCCAACCTCTAGTCAGTGGAAGCATTTATACATCCAAAACCAATCTGGGGCACCTGGGTGGCTCAGTAGGTTAACCCCTGACTTTGGTTCAGATCATGATCTCACAGTTCCTTGGTTCCAGCCTCGTGTCAGGCTCTGTGCTGATAGCTCAGAGCCTGGAGCCTGCTTTGGATTCTGTGTCTCCTTCTCTCTGCCCTCCCCTGCTCTCGCTCTGTCTCTGTCTCTGTCTCTGTCTCTCTCTCTCAAAAATAAATAAATATTAAACAATATTTTAAATAAAGAAAAAATCTAAGAAAATACTAAGAATTGTAATTGTTATGAAATTAATAATGCTTAATGCCATTAGAATGAATAAGCAGAAGCATTAGAATATGAGTAAAGTACCACGCTAGCAATAAGTAAAGCTCCCAAATCCTTAGAAGGCAACGGTGAACACAGTGCAGATCATCTGTTTTTGCATCAGCCAACCAGAAGCCTTATTGGCTGTCACCTCTGGAACAGCAGCATTAGCACTGCATGGCCAAATCATAGCCAATCTTAAACATACAAATGAATTCTAATAGCTTCATTTACAGGTGAAAGGGTAGTAAGATAAGCAGGAAAATTGACTAGACTCTTTAAAAAATGGTTTATTGTCCCAGAATACAATTGGTAAAAACTCAAGTTGCATGTTGTAGAACTTACATCTTTTAAAAATTTTTACCAGCAATTATTCTGTCCATATTCTTTAGTCTCTCTATCTATCTAGAAGTGTATAAATGTACATGTTTTTATATTTGCATATATACACATGCATGTATCTGGAAGAATCCATGAAGCCCACTGTTTTGAAATCCTTACAGATGGGAGTGTAAAGATATTGGGGAACAAAGGCTCCTTCTCCACTCCTCACTTTTCTATAAAGAGGCAGCAATTCCCATGAAAACAGATGTATTTGATAGATGAATTTGGAAAAAGAAAAAGAAATGTGTTTCCCACATTAATGTCAGCATCTGTATGACACATACTTTCTCTGATTCCCTTGAAGAAACCTTTCAGGGAAGGCTCTGTTCTAGTTAGACAGTGTCACCTGTGTGTGGCTGGCCATTGTCACCTGATAGGGCAATTAAATCTATATTATTCAGAAACGCTTATTAGGAAAGCTATTAGAACTACAAATGTAGGGGCGCCTGGGTGGCTCAGTCGGTTAAGCATCCGACTTCGGCTCAGGTCATGATCCCGCGGTTCGTGAGTTCAAGCCTCGCGTCAGGCTCTGTGCTGATGGCTCAGAGCCTGGAGCCTGTTTCAGATTCTGTGTCTCCCTCTCTCTCTGACCCTCCCCCGTTCATGCTCTGTCTCTCTCTGTCTCAAAAATAAATAAACGTTAAAAAAAATGTAAAAAAAAGAACTATAAATGTAAGTCATGTTTGACAAGCAAACTTCTTTTTTTTTTTAATTTTTTAACATTTATTTATTTTTGAGAGACAGAGAGAAACAGAGCATGAACAGGAGAGGGCAGAGAGAGACGGAGACAGAGAATCCAAAGCGGGCTCCAGGCTCTGAGCTGTCAGCACAGAGCCCGACATGGGGCTCGAACTCATGAACTGTGACATCATGACCTAAGCCGAAGTCAGATGCTTAACCAAGTGAGCCACCCCTCAAACTTCTTTTTTTTTTTAAGTCATAAAGGTAACTTTTATTTCCATGTACCTATCTTTTCTGTCTGTTGCTTATTTGTTTCTTAACATAGAAGGGATAGAAAGGAGTATTCTTGTATGTGAAGAAATATATGAAGAAATAATTGTATCCTTTATAATAAAATATAAGTAGTTAGGAGAAAAATATATATGAAATTCAGCCATATGCAAATATATTTTGAGAACTTTAAAATGTCCTTATTTCTTTATCAGCAAGCACAAAAAATTTATAAAAGTAATAAATTTGAACAAAAATCATGTACAACTTTGTTCATCATATCAGTATAACATTTGTAAAAACTTTCTAAATGTCCAATAACAAGAAACTCTTTCATTAAATTATAGTATGTTCAGGGCATTTGAGGGCTCAATCAGTTAAGTGTCTGACTTGGGCTCAGGTCATGATCTCATGGTTCGTGAGTTCGAGCCCTGAGTTAGGCTCTGTGCTGACAGCACAGAGCCTAGAGCCTGCTTCAGATTCTGTGTCTCCCCCTCTCTGCCCCTACCCCACTCATGCTCTGTCTCTCTCTCTCTCAAAAATGAATAAAAACATTAAAACAAAAATTATAGTATGTCCATAGCATGGGGTGTGTACCTATAGGAAATGTTTTTGGAAAAAGTTAGACATGGGCAAACAATATTATATGAACTATATTAAAATGCATACAGTGCATTTATATGAATGAAAAAATGAGAATATACTAACATGTTAATGATACTTGTTTTGTTAAGGAAAGTGTAATGATGATTCTATTTTTACCTTCCTACATATTTCTATAATTTTACAAGAAATATGTTTTGCTTTCATAATCAGAAAAAAGTTATCCAAATGTATGTGAAATCATACAGATGATCATTAGTGATGTATTTTTGTGGAATAATATCACATTTAAAACTAAAGCAACCTGAAGAATAGTGATAGATAATGTCTGCACGTATATTAATTAAAACAAATATTCCATGTTTCTACCTTTACCCATATTTGCAGTGAGAGGTGAAGTGGTTGTAGAAAAATACTTTATTTCCTCCCTACAAACTCAAAACCGTTTTAAAAATTGTACAGTTCTACAGAAAGGAGAAAAATTACCACAAAATAGCCGCTTTATTTATTTATTTATTTTTAGTATTTATTTTTGAGACTGAAAGAGACAGAGCATGAGCGGGGGGAGGTGCAGAGAGAGAGGGAGACACAGAATCCAAAGCAGGTTCCAGGCTCTGTGCTGTCAGCACAGAGCCTAATGCAGGGCTTGAACTCACAAACCTCGAGATCATGAACTCACAACCAGGAGATCCTGACCTGAGCCAAAGTCTGAGGCTTAACAGGCTGAACCACCCAGGCACCCCCAAAATGTCCACTTCATTTAAATACTGCATTGTTCCAAAGCACCAGAAACTACAAAGATGTAGTGGGGCTTTGACACCAAGATTAAAATACAATAAAATACAAGAAGAATTGGGTCCTTTTTTTTTTAACATACAGAGGAGAAAATTAAAAAAAAATTTTTTAACGTTTATTTATTTTTGAGACAGAGAGAGACAGAGCATGAACAAGGGAGGGGCAGGGAGAGAGGGAGACACAGAATCTGAAACGGGCTCCAGGCTCTGAGCTGTCAGCACAGAGCCCGACGCGGGGCTCCAACTCACGGACCTCGAGATCATGACCTGAGCCGAAGTCGGACGCCTAACCGACTGAGCCACCCAGGCACCCCTAGAGGAGAAAATTTAAATAGGTCTGATCATAATCTTCAAAGGAAAACAAAAGTAGTAAAGAGATTAAATAACACTAGTGCCAATAGGTAGAATCAACAAATTGGCAGTTACTAGTTTGAAAAAGAAAGGCATTTTGAACACTGAGTACTCTCTAAAGACAGAACTTGATACTCTGTAAACAGTGAGCTCTCGTTCACTAGCAAAACTCACAAGGAGGCTGGATTACCAGTAATCTCTGATGTTTCCCATTTCATTCACAGGCCGGTGATAGCAAGAGGATGTGCTCCTTCAAATTATTTCCAGTAATAAGAATTCAAAATCCAACACGATTTTGAGATTAGAAGTCTATCTTTGTAATTGATTTTCCACACATATCTTTAAAGGGACAAAGAATCCCTTGCCCTTTCTTATATAGGGACAGTTTTGCTGAGATTTAGTAGGAATTTCATGAGGATGAGGGGTGATTTGGAAGACAGGAAGGGGCAGCAGGGAGTGCAAATGTTGGCAGTAAAGCAGGATCACTGTTAATCCTCATTCCTAGAGCATCTTTTTTCTCCATTCTCAGGGTCACTTAGGTCCTTAGAACTAGTCCTGGTAAGTGTGAGGAGAAAACTTAGTGGGAGGATGGATATACTGATTTCAACCCAGGCCTTAAGGGCTTAAGCCCTTAGGGGGAAAAAGAGAGAGAGAGAGAGAGAGAGAGAGAGAGAGAGAGAGAGAGAGAAAGAGAGAATTTCTAGTGCAGAACATTCATGCATCATGTTACACTAACTCATAACTTATTAGGGTTCAAATGAGTGACAGTTTATGGTCACCAAATTGAGCATCCTCCTACATTGATGCCTGTGGAAACTTTGAATTGTAAGAAGACTAGGATTTCCAGAAAATTTTTTTAAATGGACAATTAAAGTAGATGACAAACCTTGCAAGATAAATAAATAAAAAGAATTTAAGGAGAAAATGGCCAAAATGTAGCCAATCAGAAGAGAAGGAGAATGTGAACGTTGGTTCACTGAATCTTTTGTTTTATCGAGGCTAATCAACTATAAGCCAAGTGTTTTGCTTTTGCTCTTTGCTGAACAATGTTTTGTCTCATCTTTTGTTCTTCTTTAATTAGCCATTTCCCTGGAGGCATCAGCTCAGGCTATTTCTTTTGCATTGGAAAGACGACTACCTTCCAGCTGAAAACGTATGTAAGGAACAGAGAAAGTCCTACATATTTGGTGACTCTCAAGAAGCACTTTTTATATGCAAACACAGGGGTCAAAACAGAAACACGAAGGAGAATTTATAGGGATACAGCCTTATGTTCACCACTTAAAACTCCTTCTAATAGAGTTTTCTAAAATGAAACAGGTTTTTGTTTGTTCATTTGTTTTGTTTTGTTTTGTTTTGTTTTGTTTTAGGCAGTGGTGGGTTCTCCATCCCTGGAGGGATTATTCCTTCAAAGGTCAGAAAGCAGGGAGCTTATTTAGTGAATGCAAGAAAGGGTTCACTCAAGAAAGTGAGCTCCTCTTCCATTTTATGTTATATGGTAGAAGTACTGGGGAGAAAGTACTAAACGGAACATAGTCTCTGTCTTAATGATGTTTATACCCTAGGAGGAAATATTGCACACATATTTACATAAACTGAAACTGTGATAAGTATGATAAAGGAGGAATTATAAAGTGCCATGGGAGTGTTGGACTGTGTTCCTAACCCATTTGTCCTGAGGGAGAAAAGCTGGCAGTAGACTGAGGTGTCTAGGTACATTTTCCTGAAGAAATGATATTTTAGTAAAAACTTGAGGGAAGAGTAGGAGTTGAACAGGTGGAGGAGAGGCAAATATGCAACCAGGAAGCCTAAACAACACCTGCAAAGTCCTGAAACACATACCAGAAACAGAAATGCTGGGGAAGGGGACTGGAGAGGGAGGTTGAGACTGGGTCACGTAGGCATCGTGCTCTATCCTAACAGCAGTGGGAAATTATTGAGGGGTTTTAACGAGAGGAGTGCAGTGTCAGAACCGTTTCCAAATCTCCAAATACTGGATGAAAGAATGGCCTTCCAAATTTGAGAGTCTACACAGGGGAAGAGCATTTGACTGCAAATTTGAGAGTCTGCAAAATTGAGGTGCCTCCTCCAACCGGTTATACCTTAGACAACACAGGCCCCCATACTCTTGTGCAGAACTAGCTCTCATTTAAAAACAAAACAGAAATATCCTTTTTCATTTTTCCTGTGTTATTCCCAAGGTTTGAGATATGTAGATTTCATAATTTTTAAGAAAGAAAGGAGCTTTAGACATCTCCTTGTCTGATCTCCCATCACCTAAGACACACCCAAGAGTTTTACCAGTTGCCCAAAGTAGTATACCTATGGTGAAATGCAAAGCTAGAACCAGAACCTGGATCTCCAAACGCCCACCCAATCTTGCTATTAATCAATGTTATTATTTTATGAATGATCAGAGATTGTAATAATTCTGCAGTGCTTATTAGGCAATCACATTTTATTTTTTTATTTTTTTTAATATTTATTTATTTTTAGAAAGATAGGAAGACAGAGTGCAAGCAGGGAAGGGGCAGAGAGAGAGAGAAAGACACAGAACCTGAAGTAGGCTCCAGGCTCTGAGCTGTCAGCACAGAGCCCAATACAGGGCTCAATCAAAACCCATGAGATCATGACCTGAGCCGAAGTCAGAGGCTTAACTGACTGAGCCACCCATGAGCCCCTGGGTAATCATATTTTAAATACAAAGTATTGGGCTATTGTGTTTTTATTTTTTAATAATTTTGAACTGTCAAAAATTTATTCTAATGAATATTCTAAATAACATGAGAAAAACTTACATAACATCTTAAAATTAAATTGCAGTTATATTAGCCATATTGTGCCACTCATTTAAGCTTCATTATTCAGGCTAAGATATGTGTAATACAAAAAGCACTATATTCTAATTTTTAAGTTTATTTATTTATTTTGAGAGAGAGAGAGAGAAAGCACAAGTGGGGGAGGGGCTGAGAGAGAGGGAGAGAGAGACAGAGAGAGAGAGTGAGAGAGAGAGAGAGAGAGAGAGAGAGAATCCCAAGCAAGCTCACTGTCACTGCAGAGCCTGATAGGAGGGCTTAAACTCATGAGCCATGAGATCATGACCTGAGAGCCAAAGTCAGATGCTTAACTGACTGAGCCACCCAGGTGCTCCAGTATTCTTCATATTTATCTGAACTCTGGCTGAAGGAGGACTTTCTAAGCATAAATACATTTTTTTCCCTTTTTTAGATCTACTCTCTTATCAACTTTTGAACATACAATACAGTATTATTAACTATAGTCACCATGATAAACATTATATCTCCATGACTTACTTATCTTATAACATAAGTAAACATAAACTTATCTTAAGCATAAGTTTGTACCTTTTGACCATCTTTAAACATTTGTCCACGTCCCTCAAACCCTTCAACCCCCACCTCTGGCAACCACCGTTCTGTTCTCTGTACCTATGAGTTTGGGTTTTTTTGTTTCTTTTGAGATTTCTCACATAAGTGAAATCATACAGTATTTGACTTTCTCTTTCTGACTTATTTCACTTAGCATAGTGCCCTCAAGGTCCATTCATGGCAAGATTTCCTCCTTTTTATGGCTGAGTAGTATTCCATAAATAATATTATGAACAAAGAGAAAGACATGCGATATTGCAAAGGTTTGGTTTCTTATTGTATATTAAGAGCACTTGTGAAGCTTGTAATTTCATTGAAATTATTGTGTTTCATTAAATATTGTATTCTTTTCTCATGGTCCCCTAACCACCCCCTGGACAATTCTGTTCTTTATATCAAAATAAATACGTACATTGAGAATTTGGTCCAGGTTTTTCTCCTTCCATTGGCTGTGTAAGTATAGAGCCTATAGGAAGGTAAAAGTTTTTATGGCACTAAATTTTATCCTCATTCTGGTCTCGTTTGATGCGTGTGCGTTTCTTTAATCTCTTCTGTCTCTCCTATTTTTTCCTATTCTAACTTCTTATATTTTTCTATCCCTTTAAGAAGTTTAAATATTTTCTGGGAGAGATGGAAGAAAATTCACAATAAAAGTATATGTGAAAATAAACAAGGAAACTCTAAAATTACAATGGAAAAAATATGCAGAAGATATGAATATTAATGGAAGAATATAACAAATGGTTACTGACGTGTAAAATCGTTAACCTTACCAGGAATTCTAAAATGTCCACACACATATTTATAGAGAATTTTACAGAAGTAATTTTAAAAATAGCTATCTTTCTTTGCTGCTTGTGTGACAGATTATATTTTCCAAACATGGACACAGCAATATTTCCATTCCCACATGTGCTTTTAGAAACTTGCCTCTCCCTTCAAGAAGTATGTTTCCCTCCATGTTGAAATTTCATGGGACTTTGGGATTGCCTCAACAAAATAAATATCACAAGATGATATGACTTCTTTCTCCATCTCTCTCTTCCTCTCTCTCTTCCTCTCAATACTCAACCTTGGAACTCAACCACACTGCTATGAGAAAGACCAGGATACAGGAGACAGGCATTCCAATTCACAGTCTCAGGTCCCAACCTATGGTCAGTCTCAAAACCAAACCACAGAGTGAGAGAGCCTTCACATGATCCCAGTCAAGTCTTCTAGCCTGACCCTAGGTAGAGCAGAAGTGGGCCATTCACCTGAGCTCTGCTCCATCCAAATTGCAGATTCCTGAGCAAAATAAATATTGTCATTTCTTTAAGCGAGGATTTCTCAGCTTGTCCTACTGATATTTTGGACAGAACAATTCTTTGTTGTGGAGGGCTGTTCTGTGCATTGTAGGATGTTCATCAGCATCCCTGGCCTCTTGCCTGTAGCAACCCCCTTGTAAGTCATGACAATAAAAAAGTGTCAGATGGGGGAGCAAAATCACCTCCAGTTGAGAATCAATGCTTTAAGCCACTATGTTTTAAGGTTATTTGTTATGCAGCTATAGTGATCACTTGTCTCTCCCTGTCCTAGACAGTGTCCCCCACCAACACCCTCTCCACTTAAGTAATTAACCCATGCCCACATAATTAAATGTATACAGACATCTATACATAATACATGCGCACATATTATATATGGCTATTTTTAACATAATTTACATGTTAACATCATTTAACAAAAGAAAAGAAAGATATTTTATAGACTTTTCCACATAATATTTCTTTTCTCACTCACTAACACCTTGTAGAAATAGAATAACCTAGAAAATTTTTTAATTTATTTTATTGGCTATAAAATAATAGCTAAAATATTATACTGGCTATATAATTTTACTTGATATATTCAATAATTTCTCTCAATGGATATTCAGATTACTTCCATATTTTTCCCATAAAAATTACATAACAAACTTTTTCCATATGCATATCCTTATGTAGTAGTGATTTATTTCTTAGGGATAGATTGCAAGGGGAGTATTGGCTGGGTCAAAGGGTTTATAATCTTAATAGATGTTGCTAGATGGCTTCTTTTCAATTGGCTATAACACTTTACATTTCAATTAGCGGTATACACCTTCTTTCATTTGTTCAGAATAATTTATGTACTTCACAACTTGTATATATATGGACTATATGTCATATATGTTTTTATATACATATATATTTCTAATACATATATTCTATACTCTACTAATTGTGAAGTATTTTCAATTGTGTGTGCATTTGTGCCATTATAACTACGCAATTGTGAAGTATTTTCAATTGTGTGTGCATTTGTGCCATTATAACTACGCGTGTTTTTTTTTCTCATGCTTCAGAGCTAAAGAGAAAACCACTTTTTTTAACGTATGTCTTGTATCCAGAGTGTTTACAAACTCTCGTATTAATCTTGATACATTTTTCTACAATCTCCTGGGATGAATACAATCATATAAGAGAGAAGTGTAACTCTCTCTTTTTCGATATTAATACTAATTTGTTTCCTTACCCTATTGCTTTCAGTATACCTCCAGTCATGTCAAAAGCAGGCCTCCCTATCCAGCCTATGACCTTACATAAAATGATATAAATCTTTGCTATTTATAATGATATGTACTATTTTACTTGCATAGTCAAGTGTTAAATCTAGTAGTTTCTTTTCATTCTGATTTTATTTGTTATTATTATTAGAATAACCATTTAATTTTATCAAATTAATTTTCAGTATCTCTATAGATTTTGTGATGTTTTCTGTGTTTCTTTAATATATATATGAAATACCTGTGATTTAAATGTTTGATAGAAATCGCTTGTAAACCTATCCACTCCTTCCATTTTTTTCAGTTATTAATAATCATTTAAAGAGGCGCCTGGATGGCTCAGTTGGTTGAGCGTCCAACTTTGGCTCAGGTCATGATCTCGCAGTTCATGAGTTCAAGCCCCGCATCAGGCTCTGTCCTGACAGCTCAGAGCCTGGAGCCTGCTTCAGATTCTGCGTCTCCCCCACTCTCTACCCCTTCCCCACTCATGCTCTGTCTCTCTCTGTCTCTCAAAGATGAATAAACATTAAAAAAAATAAAAAAAAAAATAATCATTTAAAGATGTCCACTTATTTTTTTTATTCAATTGTGGTAATTACACACTTTGCCAGAGGGTCATTCATTTCTTTAGGTTCTCAATTATGTTGCCATAGAATTACCTATCATAACATTTTATTATTCTTTTAACATCCTCTGCAGTTAAGTCTTATCTCTCACTTTGCATATTTTACTCCCTTTCTTTTGTCCTTAATCAGGCTTATGAAGGATTTATCATTTTTTATTGGACTTCACAAAAATAAAAGTTTGATTTATCTTTTGTCTTTTTTCTCAAATGCAAATAGAGTTTATGATTGTGTCCACTTTGCAAGGTTATTTTGATGATGGTTAAATGGGTGAATGTTCCAAAAGAACTTAGATTTACCCAAATTTCAAAAGAAACATATCGAAGGTTTTTACTGTATTTTCAAGTTGCTCATATTCTAATATATACTTCTTCATATATTTAGCTATTGTACTGTGTGTCCTACAAAGGTCAATGACTGCAGATCTTCCTCGCAAAATGTGTCTTTTGTCAATAATACATGTCAGTCCACTTTATATCTTCGTTAGGGTTTTCACCATAAAGTCTACTTCCTTTTTTTTTTTTTCAGTTTATTTAATTATTTTGAGAGAGAGAGACATGAGAGGGGCAGAGAGAGAGAATCCCAAGAAGACTCCACAATGTCAGTGCAGAGACTGATGTGGGGCTCAAACTCATGAACTGTGAGATCATGACCTGAGCCAAAACCAAGAGTTGGACGCTTAACAGACTGAGCCACCCAAGTGGTGCCTAAAGTCCATTTTCTGACATTGTTATTCCTTCTCTCTGTCTCAGCTGCACTTGCTTTAAGATTTTCATTACTTTTCATGCTGATTCTTATAAATAGCATAAAGCTGGATTTTTTTAAAATCCAGTTTAAAAACAAGTATTTTTATGGGAGACTGTAGTGCATTTCAAATTTAAATAATAATTGTTAACACATTTTGTCTGTTTCATTTTTTATGCATTTATGTATGTGATTTGCTATTTTTGCAATGTTTTGTGGGATGTTTATTTGATTTTCATATTGATAAACGATCTTCCAAGATCCAAGAAATCAGAAGAATTAGTCTTTATTTTTACATTTTTTAAATCTACTTGCTCTGTAAAGTTAACCATTTTTTTAACCCATGAAGCATAAATACCTTTCTTTGCTCACCTGTTAGGATTACTGAAATCCTATATGTATATAAAACATCAATTACTGGTTTTTTAAAAATTATATTTATTTTGATATATTCCAAAGATTTTACAATCAATATATGTAACTTGATAATTAGAAGTCCTCCGCCTCTCACCCTTTTATTTCTTTAAAGAAAGAATTATTACATTCTTTACAATTAAATAGGATTAATACTGTGTCAGCTAAAACCATACTGCCCTCTATGGGATTTTGGCTGATTCACACTGTTTTATGTATGCATGTGTGTGTGTATGTATGTGGCCCAGAGACGTGCACAATGGTATTGATTTACATAAAATAAACTTATACATAAGGTGTACATATGAAAGACATATATATTAAAATGGCCAACATAGTCACATGGGGGTACTAAATCAGCACCATTGTCCTCCTGGTACTGAACTCACTACAATTTAATACAAAACATATGCCTGGTAGAAGGTCATGGTGACAAAAAAAAAAGCATTGTGATTTAAATAAATTCAATTCTTTAAAGCATTGACTTAAATATGACTAATCAATCATTTTGAAAAGTAAATGGGAGAGAAAAGCATCATTTGTAGACAAATTTGGGCCATTTTGCAATGGCTCTGGATGACCTTTGCCCTCCATGTAGCATTTGGTAGACAAGCAGAAATTCATTTAATACGAAAGATGCATAGAACATTTAGAAACCTTTGGTCCATTTGTCTCATTTAGTAAACAAAGGAAGTAGCACAGAGATTAAAGGACTTTGCCAGGTTCACACTTGAGACCTTAGCACAGCTCTTTCTTGTTTACATGTCTCCATATTTCTAGTCTAGTACAGTCTTTCCATTATACAAAAATACTACTTTTCTGTTTCTAAGCTATATAACGTCTTCCTGTTTTTCCCTATGTCTTTTTACATCAAGGTTCTTCTGGATCCCCTTTTCTTTTCTTTCACTGAAGTTTTCCTTTCCTCTTCTGCTTTCAATTCAACATTGTCTCAAACCCACTTAGCTATGAGATTATTCAAATTCAAGAATCCACTCAGGTTTATGGCATAAAAATGATACCCAAATCACTTTCTATTCAAAATTTAAGATATACTATATCTGTGGAATAGGTCATACAAAATATGCACACATCTAGATCAGATTAAGTCAACCAAGACACATTATAGAGAATTTGGACTTTGAATTCAGACTGTGGCTTAAACCATAGCTTCATCTCCTACTACAAGTGAGATTGCAAACAAATAACTAAATCCTTCCGAGTCTTATTTTCTTCATAAATATATCACCACATAGTTTGCACGGTTGTGATGAAGAATAAATGAGATAATGTATGTAAAGTTTCCAGCACACCATTCCTGGAATTTAGTAGGCACTTAGTGCACAGTTTCCAAAGTAATCAAATATTTAATGAGAACCCAAAAATCCATCTATCATACATTAATCCCATCAAAGATTAGTTGAGTATTTGCTTCATTATAAACAAAACAAAGTCTTCACCTACTCTGTGTGTTACCTTTGCACTCCAATTGATATCTTTTGATGTCCTGAAATTCTGAATTTTAAAATTGTTTAATTGATCATTATTTCCTTTATGCTAATTTTTTTGTGTCCTATTTTTTAAACCTTTGGCTAACCCCAAACATTTGGCCACCCTCATCTTTTTTTCTGAAAGTTTTTTTTTTTTGTCTTACCTTGCACATTTATGTCTGAAGTCTATCTGATATAATGTTTTATTGTGTTAAGTAGAGGTCAAGATTCATCTTTCTCCAAAATGATATCCACTTGATTCAGCATATTTATTAACACAGTTGTTCTTTTTCTCCACTGCACTTCTGTGTTACCATTTTCACAAATCATAAATCAAGTGATCATAGATTTGAGTTTAACTTGTATTTCCTACTCTGTTCAATTCATCTTGGTTTTTGTTTGTTTTTTGCTCTAGTAATGCACTGTCTTAATCACTATAATTCTATACTAAGTCTTGAAATCTTATCTTTTGTTCTTCTCAAAAGATATCTGGGCTATTCTTGGCCATTTGCATTTCAATGTCAGCTTGTCAATTTCTAACAAAGACTGCTGGGTTTTGGTTGGGATAATATTGAACCTATTTATTATTTTTAGAAAAATTATTATCTTAATAACATTGTTATAAACATGAACATAGTGTGTCCAAACACAAAATTTTAATAAGATAAATATCTTTTGATACAGGAAACATATAGGATTCAAGATCTAGAAAAAGGATAGGGTTTAGAACTTCAATAAGAAAAGGTACTAATTAGTGATTTAAAAAAAAAGGTGTGGAAGATTGATGTGACACAATCTTTGATAGAAGATTGAGAAAGTATCTACTTGATAATCTCTATGTTCTCTACAAAGAAGACAATAAATTCATTGAGAAACAGAGATACAGGCTTGTGGAAAGCTATGAAGGTTAAAAATTCCCACAGAAGTGAGAGAAACAGAACTAATACTCAGCTCTAAGGGTTCAGATAAAGAGAAAGATGATGGATGTGTAGTAACTAAATTATGTGATCAGCAACATAGGGATAGAGACAGATAAAAAGGATGTTTGGATTGATCTGTATTTCAGGGTTTGTTGAAAAGTTTTATAGGAACTTCAATACAGTGACAGATTTGGAGATTTGGGTAAAGGAGTAGTAGAAATGTTAGACCATAAAGGAAAAATTTCTCAAGACGACTGAAAGAACTGGGGAGAACAGTCAAGAAACTAGATGCCTTATAGAAGGTGATCAAGCATGGTAAGAATAAGTGAGCAAAATACTGGAAAGATGTGGATTATTGTCAGGTAATGGGATAAAGTGAAGGTATGAAAGATGTCCCAAAGCAACTTAAGTGTATTTTGATCTCTTCTTCCTGAATACAGCTATAGGACTTACTTTAGCCATCCCGTCAGAGTACTCGTTTGTAGAGTAATTTTCTGCACTTGGGTCCCTCTCATAACTAAATGAGTGCTCCTGGGTAGGATGGTAAATGTGGGGAAGAAAGGGAAGTTGTGGCAGGGGGTGAAAACAATAAACTATATTTGATGTAATTAGAGCTTTTATAATGTGATTTAGAGAAGAGCTGATGTGTTTTAAAAAGTGGGAAAATGGAATCTTGAAGGAAATATTATTTGCCTTAGGGGTCAAATTACAATTTGACCTTAGATCTCCCGTGTAACTCATCTTCCACCATCATACTTTCCTTGTCCTGTGCAAGTAGGTATCCTCTCTTGAAGCAGGGTAGTCATTCACTGGTTGGAAAATGTTTATACCACTTTAGTTTTAATGGTATTTCCATTAGATTTATAAGTTTTTCATAGATATAGCTCTATCTATGAGATTCACTTAAATGTTTCACACTTTAAAAATATAGGAATCCTATAATATATACTATCTTAAATATAGCAACTTGCTGAAAGATATGATGGTCCAGCTTTGCTGGGAATGCTGTGATGCTCTGACTGTCTTATACTGGTGGGCCAATGGGACTGTCCACTGATGTGAGTTGTTATAAATGTAAAATGAAACAATGCATGTAAGAGTACTCAGACCAGTGCATGGCACAAGTTTGGTTCTCAATATTTGACTTACTTGACATTCAAATTTATTTATGATAATGATGATGAAAATTGAAGATGAGGGAGAGAATGAAATTCCTATGAAGTCCTTTTATTTTTAAAAGGGACTTCCCAGCAGTTTGACCCACATGTTAAGAGTGGTGTAAATAGATTCAATAGAGTTCATTTATCTCCAAGTCTACCATTTTTGCCTGGCACAGACAAGCTCAATTAATGAGTAAACAAGTCAGACTTCAGGAGTTTTGTAATTACATCCCATGGAATAGATCATAGAGACTGAGGAATTCTCATCCACTTACATGCTATCCCCCAGGCATACCTGGTACTTTCTTAATTCAATGCCCATACTGTCTATTCCATGTGGCGGCTTCTTCTGTAAAGCATTTTTAGCTGTTAGGTCCCTATTCAAACTGTATCTTCTTTGTTCACTCACCTTCTACACTGGTATAATAGGTGAAGAGGAACTCATGTGTTAGGTATCCTTATTGCCAGGCAATATTACTTTGGGAACATTTGTCCAGAATGCTCCAGCATCACATTCCATAATTTCTAAGACATAGGAAAGGCTGGGAATTAAAAGGTACTAGACACGATATGTCCCCAATCTTCTCTTCTGTACTTTTGTGTTTTCCCCCAGGAGACAATGAGCTCCCTGGTGCACATCTCTACCCTTACAGAATACTATCACATTAATGCTCATTAAAAAGAAACAGTTGAATATTTTTCACAGACTAACCCTAGCAATAGTATGCATACTAAAGTCACGCACTCAAAGATAAAGTATCTAGGCTGTTTCAAACTGACATTTTTAGCAGTAATTCTGGAAGTATTTTCCAAAGAAGCCTTGCCCATTATACATTTTGAGGGAAGGATGGGGAGACCAAAAGTTGCACATTGTTTCAAGGATAGAGGACTGTTTTTAGTTTAGCTTGCACCATCACTGACAGTCCATTATCATGAATTGGAGTGGGTGGAAAATCAAGGTTTCTTGCCTTCTTGTGACATTTTCATGTCCTGCATTATCAATAAACTCTTTTAAGAGAGGTGACAAGAAAAAGAGACAACTAGGTGACAACTTTTTTAAAAAATGTTTATTTTTATTTTGAGAGAGGGAGAGAGGGAGAGAGGGAGAGAGGGAGAGAGAGAGAGAGAGAGAGCGAGAGAGAGAGAGAGAGAGAGAGAGAGAGAAAGCCGTGGAGGAGCAGAGAGAGAGGGAAAGAGAGAATCCCAAGCAGACTCTGTACTATCAGCAGGGTGCCAGATGCAGGGCTTGAACTCACAAACCATGAGATCATGAACTAAGCCCAAACCAAGAGTAAGGCACTTAACTGACTGAGCCACTCAGGTGTCCCCAGGTGACAACTTTTAGTAAGTGGGAAATTGGTAGTTAAATTTCATTAGTGATCTTATTTTCAGAACCACAAATAAAATCCATATTTTTGCATATGCTCACTTTTAAGAATATTTCCAATCACCTATCAATAAACTCTGAAGTGTGTTAAATCTTAACCTGTCATCCTTCCCCCTCTTATCCCTGAATTCTTTAAATAAAGTAACTACAGTTCCCTCACCCTTTTTGCTAACTTTCTCTTCTTCTCCTTTACCCCAATGACCCTTCCCTTATTTCTGTTCCCTTTCCATTAAAAACAAAACAAAACAAAACAACTCACATCCTCAAAATTCCTTACTTTTATTCTACTGTGGGCCTGCTGGGCCTGAATTCAAGTCCTCGGGCTAGAATAGATTTTCTATGAACTGGGAGCCATGAGACATGAGTTCTACTACTTCATAAATACTGTTGACTTTCAGCGTGACCTTGGACAAGGCACCTTCTCCCTGGACATTTAGTTTTCCTATTTGTAAACAGAATGAGTATGATCTGTAAACAGTATGATCTGTAAACAGAATGATCTCCATGGTCCCTTGGAGCCAAGTTAGAGGTGACGATCTACAGTTCTCACTTCTTTGGGTCTCTCAAATCCTCTGACAATAAGCTGTTGCATCCTTCAGACACTAGAGGGGGCTTACTGAAGACTTTTGTAATACAACCAGATTTAAGCAAGGGCTCTGTGTCTTTCAATGACAGTCCACGTGCTGATTGAGAAATGTGATTCCACTTTTTGTTTTAATGTAAATGTAAAAAAACTGTTGCAGCAAATATAACATTTTGTATTAATATGACTTGCTAGCATGAGACTATTTAATTTTCTTTAAATACCAACCAGGTCTAGAATTGTCTATCCTTCATCTTTAAATTTATGAACATATGAGGAAGCACTTTTAGAAGTCAATGGAAGAGAAGTACAATCATAAGAGTAGGATTCTGAAAACCATTATTCACAACTAAGATACTTTTTTTTGATGATATTGTAAAAGGAAGGTTATGATGTCCTGTCCCTGTGTACTTTTTGAAGAACATGCTATAAAAAAAATAAAGTCTATTTGATAAAGACTCATTTGAAACTAAAATATTATGAGCTCAATTTTAACTTCCAAAGAAAGCAGATTAGGGGAGTTTGTAAACAACAAGAAAAGATCTATCCATCCTTCTATGGATAATATAGGTTAAGATGAGAACTTAATTGCATTTGTATTATTTTTTAATAAGAAATAGTCCAACATATCTGTAGATCAAGAAGAGCTAACAGTAATCTGGTTATTTGCTGCTTTTTTAGAGTAATTCCTTATTCTCTTAGATTCTGTTAGATTTTATCTTTGATATTCTTATATATCAGTGTATCTTTAAGGTGTTGAGATTTTCTTCTCTTTAAGGCTTGAAACTCTACCAAGCATTTCAGTCTAAGATTTTATGGCTTCAATATGAGAAATTCTCAGTTATTCTTTTAATTTATTGCTTTCTTTACATTATTTTCATTTATTTGTTGTATTCTTACTATGAAAGTATTGACAGGTCTCTAACATCATATCTCTATTAGGTTGTATAATTCTCTTACCTAATTCTTTCATTTTTTACCTTAGCTATTATATTTTTGACAACCAATATCTCTGATTCTTGCTTCTTATTTTCCAACCTCCTCCTTTATAATTCTAAGAATATTTATATCCAGGTTTTAAATATTTGTGATTTTTTTCTGTTTTATTAGCTTTATATTCTCTAGAATCAGATATCCCATTTTTTTAATCTCCCAGAATGTTTTTACTCTGCAGAAGGTGCATGGATTTTTACTGTGAACTCATTATCATTCACATGAGACTATCAGCTGCCATTTCTGACTATAATATTTCAAGGTTGAGATAGTTATAGTTTTGCTGCATTTATTAAGTGTGACTCTGCATTTGTTCTCTTTCTCTGTTTTTTTCTGATCTGTAAAAGTTTTGATGTGGGAACTTCAGCCAGAGCCCCACGTTTTGCTAATGCTTGTGTAAAGATGACAAAACAGTGAGTTATTATATAATATTTCATTTCCTATTCAGGTATGGAAATTATATCAACATTTAATGTTTGCTCTCCCCTCTCTCTTACTCTGGCTCCCATTTTCAAAAGGTTGTTCATCTAGCTTGGAGCACTTTTTTAGATGAAACCCACAAAGTCCATATATTACTGGGTGTTAGTAAAATAAATGATATATTTGAGTTATTGATGAATACACATGACAAACATCTTACAGAAGAATGCAAACAATGCTATGTATATTTTGATTAATCAAATTCAACTAATTACATAATGTCTGTGCAAAAAAATATAAATTAGGTATAATAAGACTAAAAGCTAACTGAAAAGATGTGGATTTAAATCTTAGTTCTGGTTTTATTAACTGTTTGACCTTAGTTAAATTGCAAGATCTTGGGACCTCAGTTTTAAATTTGTAATACATGAATAGCAATTTATTTCTTCTCCTGAACTTACTTGCCAAGGGAGTATATGCACATAACAAAATAATCCTCCAATGAGAAAAAGACTGTGTGTGTGTGTGTGTGTGTGTGTGTGTGTGTTAATTTGGGTGTTCACTTGATAATCCCCAATACAGGGTTCTTCTGGTAAAATATGATGGAAGAATGTACTTAGGCTTGGATGTCTAAGTGAGATTTCTTTAAATCTAGAATGGCTATTTGTGGAACAAATTCAATTTACTCAACAAATCATATGATTGTTTACAGCTGCTCTACTTCACCTTGTAGCACAGAAGAAAAAGAGTGAAAGGAGTCACTGAACTGTGAAGTTAGACCCCAACAGCATGTGACTAGGTATGTTTTTCAAATGGCAATAGGAAACATAAAGATTTTGGCACCTGAGTTCAAGAAGTAAAAGAAAAATCAAGGCACTTGCCTACTTATTACAGAAAAGGAACTTTGCCTACCAGCAAAACATGAACTGACCCATGTTTAGTGCAGTCAATGACCAACCCCTTTTTTATGGGCAGAAACCAGAAAGGGGCCGAAGAAAAAAGTTAGAATTGTTGACAGAAGTGTCCTTCTATACGGTTAAGGCAGATATACGAAGAGAAGAAAAGAGAGATTCTTTTTTTTCCCTTCAACAACATTGACAATTAAATGAAATAATATGAAAAGTTCTTGGCAAACTCAAAATCACAAAACAAAATTGAGAGATTTACTACCTTTATTAAAGGAGGCATTTGTTTGTTTAAAATCATTTTGTGCTGCAGTAACTACAAATTTTTCAAAGTCGCTTTGTAGAAAGTGATTTTCACTCTTGTTGAAGCATGGTATGCACTTACCACATTAGAATTTCTACTTGAGTTAATGATCTGACAGAGCCACTTAATCCTGTTAATAAAATATGTATAATTCATAGGACTTTCTGAACTATTAAAATCCTTATTAGTATTATTAGTCACAATGCTAATGGGTATTCAGTTTGAAAGTCATAGGTTTACAATTCAATTTTCTATAATGTATATTAAGTATCAATATAGTTTTCATTTAGTCATCTTAATTTTAGTGTTAATGACATCTCTTTGCTCATGATTTCCTTTTCCTAAAAATACTTCCTTCTCTTGCCTACCATGATATCACAAGTTCTCCTCTTCAATCTATCTGTGACTTCAGAGTCTCCATTGCCAACTCCTCTTCTAGTAGACCACTAGAATTTCTCAAGCTTTCAGTCTTGTCCCTTTTCTTCTTATACAAACTTTTTTCAGCAAACTGATCCACTGCCAAAGTTTCAATGATTTTCTATATCTTGATGACTTAAAATTTATATATTTAGCCTGAACTATTATTTTGATCTCAAGGTCTACATATTTATTACATTCTTGCTATCTCCTACTTGATATCTTACTGGAAACACTGGCACAATTTGTCCAAAACTGAATGCAACCTTTGCTATCATTCTCAACCTTCTCCATCTCAGTAAATGGTAACACCGTCCATTCTGTCGCTCAAGCCAGAATCTATCAAGGAAGTCATACTTAACTTTTCCTTCACCCTCACTTTCTACAGTCAGTCAAGGAATCTACTCCTGAAATCATTGTTGCACTATATGCTAACTTGGATGTAAATTTAAAAAAATAAATTAAAAAAAAGTTTCAATACTAAATGACTTTCCTAATACTCCAATTATTTCTATTCTCACCCCACCACCATGGTCCAAGCTTCTGTCATTTTTTTTGTCTTGGACAATTCAGATGATAAATATCACTCTTTAGCCTTGCTGAACTCAGATATTAGTGAGTAATCTCTAGTAATTGAATGGCCCTTCAATAAAATTAGAGATCAGAATGTAAACTGAAGCCAATACACCTGAAACAAGTAAAGCCCATGTCTACATGTCTAAATAATAAATAAGCTAAAGAAAAAATCACAAGTATCATAAAATGTTTAGAACTACATAAAATAAGGGGCACCTGGGTGGCTTACTTGGTTAAGCATCTGACTTCAACTCAGGTCATGATCTTGTGGTCTGTGAGTTCGAGCCCCACGTCGGACTCTGTGCTGACTGCTCAGAGCCTGGAGCCTGCTTCGGATTCTGTCTCCCTCTCTCTCTGCCCCCTCCCTGCTCACTCCCTGTCTCTCTCTCTCTCAAATATAAATAAACATTAAAAAAAAGAACTACATAAAATAAAATAATTTTGCATAAATATTTGTGTGAAATGATTTAGAAGGTGATTCACAAGCTTAAATGAAAATGCTAGGAAACAAGAAAAATCAAGTACTAAGTAACTTTTTAATCTAAAAAAGGTAAGATAAAGTAGAATTTTAAAAAGTAGAAGAAAAATTATAAAGAAAGGATTAATGACAAGAAAGAACTGAAAAAATATCAAGTTAATCAACAAATTCAATAGTAATTTTTTGAAAGAAACTAATCCAATAGACATAATAGGTCCCTGATTATGAAGAGAGAAATTTAAATATTAGAAATAAGGGAGCTATAACTTTAGATATAATTGAGTCTTAAAAAATTATAACATACTATGAATTTATTAATGCACATATGTTTGGAAACTTGGAAGGAATGATCACTCTTGTAGAAATATGAATTAAAATGACTCAAGAGAGATAAAAACCTCTAAATACTGTAATAAATTTTAAAGAAACTAAATGCATAGTTGAAAATCCTCTTCTAACATATACACTGGACTCAGATGGTTTTATATGTGGGCTTTTAAATTTTTTTAATGTTTATTTATTTTTGAAAGAGAGAAACAGAGCATGAGCGGGGGAGAGGCAGAGAGAGAGAGACACACACACAGAATCTGAAGCAGGCTCCAGGCCCTGAGCTGTCAGCACAGAGCCAACCTTGGGTCTTGAACACAAGGACCACGGGATCATGACCTGAGCCAAAGTCGAACACTGAGCCACCAAGGTGTCCCTATACATGGATTTTTAATCCAACTTTCAAAGAACTGATGTTCTTAATTTATTGCAAATAGTTGCAGAGAAGAGAAAAAGAGAAAACATACCCCATTTTATCAAGCTAGTATAACCTTCATATCCAAACCTGAATAAGAACAGCATAAGAAAGGAGAATTATTGACCCATTCACCTAATAAGCATGGTTATAAATTACTAAATAATACATTGTAAAATCTTGCCTCTCTGTGTACCACTGACTCCATACTCCCTTGAAGGTCACACTATTTGCAGGTGTCTAGCAATCCTCACCATATTAGTAACTCTCAGACTGAAATGGTCCCCTTCCACTTATCAGAACCCAGAATGTCAGATACGTATTCCCATTGTGCATATCACTCCCCAAGTTTAATTTGACTAAAATTAAACTCAGTATTTCCTCCATCAAAAAACTGACTTCCACTATCCTTGTCTTCACCTTACTTTTTTCTACTGTCATGTTTTTGTTACCCACGTTTGCCAATTTCACATTATTATCTTGAATTTTTCCTTTCGTTAGTTGCAGCCATCTGATTTAGTCTTTAATAATATATCTCATATCAGTCTCTTTCCATCTAAACCCATTTCCACTGTCCTTGCCCAAAGGCCTGTCATGAATATAGAGCACAGCATCTTCAACAAGCCTCTTGTTTTTTTCCAATCTGCACTGCTCACCACTGCCAGTTTTTTGTTAAAACACCCCACTCATCATTAAATCACCGTTTTCTGTTCTTCCATCGTTCATTATTTCTTAATGCAACAGGGCTGTGAGATTTTAAGATTCCTCAATATCAATTCTTAAAACCTCATTATTTCCCATTTCTAGCCTGAATATCTTCATGTCCCATGGTACAATAATCATTATAAATTAAATCATTATAAGTCAACCACATTGAAAGCTAAAATAAAGACAGCCTACTATGGAATTGTAAATAATATTTTTAGTTGCATCATGTTTTGTTTTATTTAGAGTACATCAAAATTGAAATTTTGGAGAAACTAAACTGAAAAAGGAGTTTATTAATCTATGGGCATTTTTTAGCAGATTATTTTCTTCTTACTTTTTTTTTTAAGTGTTATCTTGCTTAATGACAAATAAGTTGTAAAAAAAGGTGTTTTTTTATTTTTGTTTTTGTTTTTTTAGGATGCTGACTAGTCTTTGAAAGGAAACATTTGGCTGTGATTATTAATTTGTTTGTTCCATAGAGTATAGGGAAAGAGCTGGACATGTCTTGTCTGACATTATCTTAAAGGGGTTTATTAAGAAAATTGCCTGTAACTTGTACCAATCTGTGGTTTCTGCATTTTCCCTTTGGCTTATGCTTTCTAATTCCCTGGTCCCAAACCACATCAGTTGTTTCTTAATTTACTTTAAAGCCACATATTATCATGACAATGTCTGTTACTCAAGACCCCTGAGTCCCTTGCCAACCTCAGTGGTTATTTAATATAATGCAGAGATTATGTGATTGACAATGAAATTAGATCTCAAGCTGATAGCAAAAACAGTGACTGATCTTTGGTAGGTATCTACATCTTGGGTTTGTTCTGTCCCTGTTCTTTACATTGTCTAAAATTCTTAGATTACTTTACAAAATGATTTTCTAATAACATCAAGTACAGCATCAAAATCACAATATTCTAAGATTAGCATTGCTTAATAATAAATTGGTTTTTCATTTATAATTAACTGTGACAGAAATTATTTTATCTTATTTTTAAAATTTAAATTTTCTATCTTCTTGTATATTTGTATCCACAATTTTGGTCACGTGAATATCGTTTGTAAAAACACAAATATTGTTTGTTTGTTTTTTTACCCAGTTGCATTTTGTCACTCGATTTTTATAGAAATTTTTATTTTAAGTGTATACATTAAGAATACGTCTTTTTACTTAGCTAATATTTTATTCCAATTTAGATAACTGCATTAGTTTATATAAATTTAAAATAAAGTTTGTGATATTTAAGTTATAAAAAAGTATCCCTAAGTTTTTTTCAAGTTTAGGGATTTATTCCCCATATTCTTGAAAGCTTCAAAACAAAAAATGAGATTGCCAGATTTTGGCTACTAAAATTCAGGATCATATTATGCCTTTAGTATTTAACTTTTAACCCTTCAAGCAAACTTATATGAAGTATCTGCATAAATAATTTTGTTGAAAGTAGAGAAATTCATCAGTGATTCTCATTTAAATAAATTTAATGAAAATGTACATTTTTCCCAAGTATTAGATATTTTTTCTTAATTCAGAATGAAAATATTTCATAATTCACATCTCCCTAGAACTTTTTGAAAAATGTTGTTTGCCAACTGTTTTTCATAAAGAAAATGACACACGCAGACATTTATAGCCTCAAAGAGTAGACTGCAAATATAATTTTAGACGTAGCACTTCTTACCTTGAGATGAGGTTTCTTAGCCAGCATCGTACACTGCTGTTTCTAACATTAATTTCTCATTGCCCGGTAACCCCACTACTACCTAAAAATGTGTTCCACTGGCTCATAAACAATTATATCATCAATCCCCTCTGTGTGTAACAAGAGACCTTAACCACAGAACTGGGAAATAAAAGGAAGAATTATGCCAGAAGTAACAACGGTGCCAGAAACCTGCTTTGCAGTGATTGGCTAACTGGGGCCAACCAGTTGAGTTTCATTCATCAGACTTGTTGAGTTAACCTTTACAGGCATTTTTTTTTTTTTTCCATTTTCTCTATTTTTCTTTTCTGGAGTCTCCTTTGATTTCATGCTGGCTTTTTAAATTGAGGATAAAGTTAATTCACTTAACAATGCCACAGCTGGAATTAAGTATGCTTCTTCTCTTACCGCTGAGGGGAGGGGCCGTTGCTGGTTGGTGGTGTCTTATTGGATCCCCAACACCCTTGAGGGCTGTTGCTGAATCAGTGGTGCCTCTAGCGACAGACAAGTTAACTAATTATGAACATATGGTTTGGCAGACACCTTGTTAGCTTGCTGCTGCGTAGGTGTTTGGAAGGAGGTAAGGGGAAAGTTTGAGGTAGAAGGTGTGGTTAAAAGTCCCACTGACAAGCCTGGGGGCGATTTGATTGATCCTAATCTATTCTTTTTGTCAGGAATCAGCATGCTTCTGGCAGCAACAGCTTGGTAATAACAGAGATTTGTGGCCCTTAAGCTCTTGTGGTGATAGTCGGCACACGACCAGTCAACTGGCTCCTTACAAGGCCCGCATTTAATTGGCCACAATAGTGGGAACAGAAATGAGATGTTAGGTCAAGGTACAACACATGGCCTACCTGAAATGGTTCACAATGATCTGAGGCACAGATGTCATCTTTTATTGAAGTTATTCTCTTATGGCTTGATTGCCGTAAGAGAAGCCTTGAGAAAAGGGCTGCGGGAGAGCCTTTCAGTAAGAGCCGTGCAAGTACACTATTTACACTTGAATACCTAGGGAAAAAGCCAGGTGTATAAAGGATAACGGGAAGACATATTAGACTAAATTATGACTGGGTCTGATGAAGAATTAAGTGGATTTTCTATTTTATGAAAGGAAGGCTTCTTGAGAAATTAATAATGGATAGCTTGAAATATTCTTTAAATTCTATGTCTGACAGGTAACTTGGAAAATCACACACCTCTAGTATTCAACTGCATAGCTGTAACCTAACAGATATTTTCCCCATTATCCACAAATTTGTATATTGTACTTGGTATCCATCACTTATACCCAAATATTTAGGGTACTATAGTCTCTGTACCATAAAGGCTTCCACTCAAAAGTAGCCACAATCAATGGGGATATCACAGGTTTTGTTCATCGATTCTTAGACCTGTTGTCTAAGTTTTTATCAGCTTAATCTAAAACTCTAAATTTTCTAAGTGAAATAAGCCATACAGAGAAAGACAGATACCATATGGTTTCACTCTTATGTGGATCCTGAGAAACATAACAGAAACCCATGGGGGAGGGGAAGGAAAAAAAAAAAAAAAAGAGGTTAGAGTGGGAGAGAGCCAAAGCATAAGAGACTGTTAAAAACTGAGAACAAACTGAGGGTTGATGGGGGGTGGGAGGGAGGGCAGGGTGGGTGATGGGTATTGAGGAGGGCACCTTTTGGGATGAGCACTGGGTGTTGTATGGAAACCAATTTGACAGTAAATTTCATATATTAAAAAATAAAAATTAAAAAAAAATAGAAACTCTACTCTTAAAAGATTCACTAAATCTTTGTCTTTTACTTACTGATTTTCTTATGTCAAGTGTTCAGGGTAGTATAGACAGTTCAGATATTTTACAGATCCTTTAAAATAGCATAGAGCAGCCCCTAGGTGGCTCAGTTGGTGAAGTGTCTGACTCTTGATTTCGGCTCAGGTTATGATCTCCCTGTTCGTGATTTCGAGCACTAACAGTGCTCTAACACTGTTAGTGCACTAACAGAGCCTGCTTAGGGTTCTCTCTCTTTCCCCCTCTCTCTCTGTCCCTCCCCCACTCATGCTTGCTCTCTCTTTCACTCTCTCAAAATACATAAACTTAAAAACAAATAAAAAGGTAATATATAAAATAGCATAGATAATTATATAAAAATGATTATGTAGCCTCCCTTACTAGATTGTCACTAACAATGTTACAGTGAACTCATAGATGGGAGAAGAGTTACATATATGACGAAGTGGACTCATATCTATGTTCTGCCATTACACAGAATACACATGAACAGTGTCGCGTGTGTGTGAATGTGTATGTGTGTGTGTGAGTATCGTTGTTGTTTATTTTCCTGAGAATGGTTTATACAGACTTTCTTTTTTAAATTAGCTATAATTCATTTTAAACACACAAAATTCTACATTTTGCTGAAAATACACCCAGAGGAAACTTGGAATAAGGAAGATAAGAAGTGGGACAGTGTGGAGACTGGAATCCCTAGTCAGATGGTTTGGGTCAAGCCTCTAATACTTAGCAACAATGTGGCCTTGAGAAACTTGTTAACTTCTTTAGGTTATGGTTTTCTCATCTGTAAGTAGTACCTGACCTACCTGACCTACCTCAGGGGCTTGGTGTAAGGATGAATGGAGTTAACGCACAAAAAGCTTTTAGCACCAGGCCTGGCACAATTTATGTGCAAATATATGTTCGCTAAAAATGAGACAGACAGTCACATGCATTATTCTCATGTAGTTCCAGCTGTCTTTAGGTGGCCTGACACCGGGGTGTATTTCACAGACACAGGGAATCCAGAAAAGGTGAGAATCTATCAAGTCTAAAAGCAGAACTTATTTAGGTCATAGGGTAAAGAAATTGCACAGGGTAAAAGAGTTGAATAGGGTCTCTTGGGTGAACAGAAGGTTGCTTCAAGCCCCATGCACTAAGAGGTGACTCTGGGAGCCCACATATCAGTGCTATGCCTCCTTAGAGCTTCTAATTTTTGAAAAAACACCTTCAATGGGGCCAAAACAGGATATTTTCATCAGATTATCTGATAGGTCTGATTAACTGACTGGTACCACTTGATCATGGTGTCCTGCATACAGCAGGTGTTACATATTTGCTCATGAAAAGAGTCCTATTTTCTAGGTCCTTCATTTCAGCTGATGGAAAGTTTATTGAGCAGATCAATAAACAAAAAGAGTCCTAATTCTTTAGTATTGAACTACCACTAAATCGATTTTTGTTTGTTTATTTTGTTACGAAATTGTGAGCTAAGAGTGCCTGCAGTGTATTATTTTAGGCCCTGGGTGCATAAATCAGTTCACTTTTTCTTATTTATATATAAATGTCTATTATTCACCTACATCCTGGTAGTTTGCTTTATTATTTGATCTTTTGTATTAAGCGATATAAATCATTAAGATAGTTTATTTTAAAGGAGAAAATATCTATTTGAAACTTGTGTAAAGAGAAAGCTTTCTATCAATGTTAAGAATACCTGTGTGTTTTCCATAGAATCATGTGTAACGTTTGGATTATATATTTTACTTGTAATAGACAAATTAAAAAACCCTTTCCTGAATATTATCTCATGCATTTTTCTTCATTTAAAACACATGTTCTGAAGCACCTGGGTGACTCAGTTGGTTGGGCATCCAACACCTTATTTCTGCTCAGGTCATGATCTCACGGTTAATGCGTTCGAGCTCTGAGTTGGGCTCTGCACTGACAGTGTGAAGCCTGCTTGGGATTCTCTCTTTTTCCCTTTCTCCCTCTCTCTCTGCCCTTCCTCAGCTCTCTCTCTCTCTCTCTCCACACACACACACACACACACACACACACACACACACACATACACACACACACCCCTTCCTGGGACACCTGGGTGGCTCAGTTGGTTAATCATCTGACTTCAGTTCAGATCATGATGTCACGGTTGATGAGTTTGAGCCCTGCTTTCTGCTGTCAGCATGTGGAGCCCACTCCTGATCTTCTGTTTCCCTCTCTCTGCCCCTCCCCTGCTTGTGCTTACACACACTCTCTCTCTCAAAAATAAAAAATAAACATTAAAAAACCCCATATATCTTCTATTTGTCAGCTTAGAAATACCAACTTATAGCTTTAAGATTTTACCAGGATTTACTTTAAGCTAGAAGTGGGGGGTACTGTCCTGGGTGGTTCAGTCGGTTAAGCTTCCCACTCTTGATTTCAGCTCAGGTCATGATCTAGGTTTCAGGACTCTGCCAGCATGGAACATGCTTAGGATTCTCCCTCTCTACCCCTCCCTTGCTTGCACTCTCTCTCAAAATAAATAAATAAACTTAAAAAAAAAATAAAAATAAACTAGAAGTCAGAATTTTAGGACCAGAGACTGTTTGTAAAGCATTTAGACCACTGAATTCAATGACATACTTTATTTATGTTTACAGAGGAGAACCACGTTGATAAAAGTGATGTGATACTCAAGTTCATACAATTGAAACCAAAACCCAGAATGTCCGTCACATGTTTCTTATAAGAAAGGCTCTATTTGTATATTAAAAATTTAGAATAATAGAATAGAAATATACAATATATTTGTGAAAAAAAATCAAGTTGTTACTACCGCAATTTTATCTACAAATAAGAGAACCTAATCTTGCTTAGGGAATGTTTTATTCTTTTAATGCTTAGCATAAGGAGCCATTCTTAAATCAGACTTCCTACATTTATCAATTGTCTCAGAATCTCAAGAATTCATGGTTGGTAGAAACTTTTATTAAAATGAAGACCAAACAGAATTCACAAAAATCATTATCTATGTTAAAGCAAACAAGGAACATCATATTCACTTGAAACTGCAACATTTTCGGCATTAAGAATTATCTAGTCTAGTGATGGTTTTGAACTTCTTTTTGAGGGAGACTGGGATTTTGATAGTGAAAACTTGAAGAGGTGGTGAGAAACAAAGAGGTGACTGAGAACCCACAGTCAGGGTTCTGAGTTCCTTCATTCATATTCAAAAGGGCATTGTGGTAGTTTAGAAATATGTTCACAACTTCTCTGACACTCCTCTGTTTGAGAGATGGAATCTAATGCTTCTTTCCTTGAGTAAGGACTAGACTTACTGACTCCCTTGGAACAAATATATTATGCCAGAAACACTATAATGTGGGTCACCTTATGACTTCCTCATGAAAACCATCATGGCCTTGCCATCTCTCTGGGATCACTCATTGTGGAGGGAGTCAACAGCTATGTCTTGGGTGCACTCAGGCAGCCACGTGAAAAGGCCCAGGTGAAGAAGTACCAAGTCCTCTGTGAACAACTGTTTGGAAGGAGATCTTGCTGTCTCAGTCAAATTAAGGATGACTGCAGCCCTGTCCCATGGTTTTAACAAAGGTAGGACAGCAAGTTCAATGATTCCATTAAATATTAGTAAGTGCTTAATGATGAAAATGGTTCATACCTCTAATAAGTCTGAGGAAGTCAGAATAAACAGAGTTCAGAAGACTTCTTTCCTGCAGAATTTCAAAAAATTCTTTAATATGATATACACATGTGAATCTGGTCAATTCTAGAGTCAAAAGGACTTGACTGCCTTCATTGGATTGCAAATCTTGGTAGCATGCTTTGTAGACCTGACTCGCAGGAAAGAGCTCTTTATCACTAATTGGGTGGCAAGACAATAGCACCAATGGCTAAATGTTAGAGAGAGGTCTCTCAATATAGTAACGGATTGGACATGTGCAAGAGGTAGATATAACCAGGGTTATCATTAGCTGTTCAGTGTAGGATGGATGTCTTAATAATATGTCTTAATAATACATGGCTTTTTTTCCCTATGCTATATCCTCTCCTAAATGCTTCTGAATAATAAAACTTATTTTACAGAACAACAAACTAACTTTCAGAAGAATGGCTAGTCGCTTGAGGTAGAAAACTGTCAAAATGGCCCAGCGAGGAATTCAGTGTTTTGTTTTTGTTTTTTTTTTTCCATTATGTGGCCAGATTGTCTCCAAGATGATCCTGGAATGTCTAATTCTATCAGGATTTCTCAACTTCTCTACTCGCTCCAGTTACTCATAGCCTTGAACGTAGCCTCTTCTGTATTCTCTCCTGTTCTTCCTTCTTCTTCATTGACTATCGACAATTTCCTATCCTTTAAGAATCTTTTTCTAACCAATATTTATTGATCATTTATTGCATTTTAAATACTACATTTAGTATAATATGTAATGTACTTATGAATAAATGGAAAGACAAGTAATTTCTTCAAGGTCACACAAATTTTGAAGTTACTTCGGTTAGACCTTGGGTCTGACTCTGGTACCCATGCTTTTTATCACTATGCATATTTCTGTGATCTATTTAATTCAAAGTGCTTTCTCCTGCAAATAAATTAATATACTTTCAGTACCATTTGTGGGGCCCTAGCATACAGGACCGTATTTCATTTATTAATATTATGTGAGTGTCACTTCTCATTTCATAGAAAATTATATATACTGTGTATGTAAAGTAGTGCTTGATGACAACTTTAAGTGCCTCTGTATGTATCCTTAAGCAGCTTCAATCACTCAGTGAGGGTAAAAAATATAATTATTAAGAACATGACCCTTAAATGTAGATAAAACTGGATTCAAATTCTGACTCTGTCTTTAAATAGCTACAGGACCTTAGTCAAGTTGTTTAGCTCTTCAGTCTCAGTCTCTTTCTGCATAAAATGACAATGTTAACAATCTTAAAGCATTCTTGCAAAGATGACATGATAAAATATATAGAGTGCCATGCATTTATAATTTTGCAATATGCGAGGATAATGATTAATATATCTTTGTATTTCACTAACACTATGTCTGAAGTCTTGCTGAATAAATTTTTTTTCAGAAGGAACAGAACAAAATAAATACTTGGATATCACTTTTTCCATTATCCAAAGACAAGCTACACAATATGACCATAATGGATTCTTCCAGAATCAAATTAAAAAGCACAAATCTAACAATAAGTTGTCTAAATTTTGAAAACTGAAGAATATACTTAAAAAATTATAGAAATTCAGTAGTAGAAAGAACATTAGAGATTCTTTTTTTTTTAAATACAAAATTTATTGTCAAATTGGTTTCCATACAACACCCAGTGCTCATCCCAACAGGTGCCCTCCTCAATACCCATCACCCACCCTCTCCTTCCTCCCACCCCCCATCAACCCTCAGTTTATTCTGTTTTTAAGAGTCTCTTATGGTTTGCCTCCTTCCCTCTCTAACTTTTTCCCCCTTCCCCTCCCCCATGGTCTTCTGTCAAGTTTCTCTGGATCCACATAAGAGTGAAAACATATGTTATCTGTCTTTCTCTGTATGACTTATTTCACTTAGCATAACACTCTCCAGTTCCATCCACGTTGCTACAAAAGGCCATATTTCATTCTTTCTTATTGCCAAGTAGTATTCTATTGTGTATATAAACCACAACTTCTTTATCCATTCATCGGTTGATGGACAGTTAGGCTCTTTCCATAATTTGGCTATTGTTGAAAGTGCTACTATAAACATTGGGGTACAAGTGCCCCTATACATCAGCACTCCTGTATCCCTTGAGTAAATTCCTAGCAGTGCTATTGCTGGGTCATAGGGTAGATCTATTTTTAACTTTTTGAGGAACCTCCACACTGTTTTCCAGAGTGGCTGCACCAATTTGCATTCCCACCAACAGTGCAAGAGGGTTCCCGTTTCTCCACATCCTCGCCAGCATCTATAGTCTCCTGATTTGTTCATTTTAGCCACTCTGACTGGCATGAGGTGGTACCTAAGTGTGGTTTTGATTTGTATTTCCCTGATGAGGAGAGACATTGAGCATCTTTTTACGTGCCTGTTGGTCATCTGGATGTCTTCTTTAGAGAAGTGTCTATTCATGTTTTCTGCCCATTTCTTCACTGGATTATGTTTTTCAGGTGTAGAGTTTGGTGAGTTCTTTATAGATTTTGGATACTAGCCCTTTGTCTGATATGTCATTTGCAAATGTCTTTTCCCATTTCATTGGTTGCCTTTTCATTTTGTTGATTGTTTCCTTTGCAGTGCAGAAGGTTTTTTTTTCATGTGGTCCCAGTAGTTCATTTTTGCTTTTAATTCCCTTGCCTTTGGGGATGTGTCAAGTAAGAAATTGCTGCAGCTGAGGTCATAAATGTTTTTTCCTGCTTTCTCCTCTAGGGTTTTGATGGTTTCCTGTCTCACATTCAGGTCCTTTATCCATTTTGAGTTCATTTTTGTAAATGGTGTAAGAAAGTGGTCTAGTTTCATTCTTCTGCATGTTGATGTCCAGTTATCCCAGCACCATTTGTTTTTTTATATGAAATTTATTGTCAAATTAGTTTCCATACAACACCCAGTGCTCATCCCAAAAGATCCCCTCTTCAATGACCATCACCTCCCCTCTCCTCCCTCCCACCCCCCATCAACCTCAGTTTGTTCTCAGTTTTTAAGAGTCTCTTATGCTTTGGCTCTCTCTCCCACTCTATCCCAGCACCATTTGTTAAAGAGACTGTCTTTTTCCCATTGGATATTCTTTCCTGCTTTGTCAAAGATTAGTTGGCCATATTTTTGTGGGTCCAATTCTGGAGTCTCTATTCTATTCCATTGGTCTATGTGTCTGTTTTTGTGCCAATACCATGCTGTCTTGATGATTACAGCTTTGTAGTAGAGGCTAAAGTCTGGGATTGTTATGCCTCCCACTTTGGTCTTCTTCTTCAATATTACTTTGGCTATTCAGGGTCTTTTGTGGTTCCATACAAATTTTAGGATTGCTTGTTTTAGCTTTGAGAAGAATGCTGGTACAGTTTTGATTGGGATTGCACTAGAGATTCAAATGACTCAGATCCTTATATCAAATTAGTGCCCAGACCCGAATTTCCTAATGGTCTTGTCCACAGAGTACTTTTCAAGTTAGCAAAATATTCAACTAAGATATTCAAGTAAGACTGAAGATGAGGTGTGGCCATATATCATAGCCAAGTAAGACTTAGGAGTTGGCAACTTATAACCCATATGGCTACGGGTTTTTTTAAGTTAAGATCTAGAACTTCCTGATTTCTTCTTTCTTCCACTTATTTCCAACACACTTCCTCAATAAAGAGATGACGTCTAAGATAATAAAAACTCTCTTTCTCATGTGTCATCAAGCCTAAGATTTCTTGAGTGAAACAAGGTCTAGAGAGGCATCTTGTTGCATTGATCAAAAGACCATTGGATGAGTCTATCAGGGTTTGATCAGTTCCTTTAGGGAAGTATATATCTGTTCTCAGTTTGAGGAAAGTTTTGTTGGCTCTCAGATTTTTCAGTATTTATCTAGCATGGAGTAGTGGCTGAGAGACAGTATAAAGCATCCAAACTCTAGAGTAGATTTCTCAGGTCATAATCTGCCTCTACCATTCATTAAGTATGAATCCCGGGACATATTTCTTAGATTTTCTCTATGTCAGTTCTCTCATTTGTGAAATGAGAATAAGAAGAGTATCTAAATCAAAAGTTTGTCCTGAGAATTAAGTGCATTCATGAAAGGCATTTAGATTAATTCCTAGTTTATAGTATGAACTCAATATGCATTATGATGTAGTTTGAATTCAAGGCTATTATGTTGAATAAGAAATTTTTTATTCAAATTTTAAAATTCATTTTGTTATTTATAATTTTATAGCTTTGAGTTCTTTCATGGTTCCTATGCCTTCTTTACAATCAGGATTTGTTGAAGCAGGAGAGTACACTAAGGGGGAACTTGGGCACTGAGTCAGCATTCACTGGCAGACTGTTGAATACACTGGAATCTCGGTTTGGACTTGGTCAACATCAGAATTTGGAAAATAAAGCAGATTGCTTTGTTTTTACTTTTATTGCAGTAATATCATTTCAACCTCCAAATCCTCTTTAGGCTTTTAATTTTTAGCCAGTGGGAACACTATGACAAATTGTTTTTCTGCCTATGTTATTTATCTCTATCTCCAGAGAAATATCTTAGGGACCCAGGGCATAGTATTCAGAGGCAGCACAAAGTAGGTAACAGTTATTTTTATCTGACGTTGTGGGATCCTTAAGGGAATGGTCTCTATCTTGTTCACTTTGTGATCCCTTGTGAGCAGTGCGATGTCTAATGTCATGCAGCTCATTTAATACATGTTGTATAAAAGAACTTGCCTACAACTCTGTTGGATCATATATCTAAGATGGAAGAGGATCTCTGTGATAGAATATCTATTGTCAACTCAACAACTTCCCTATTCTGATTATATCATCTTGATACTGTCTCTATAGCAACCTTATCAAACCGTCTCTACTTTCTTCAAACCTCCATCAACCCCCAGCCCCTGCAAAGTTGGTTAACGATCTCCTCCTTGAAATTCATAAAAATAATATGAATCATCACAGAGGACTTTCCCAGTTATACCCTATTTTTGTTTTCCTTGCTTCTGTAAAGAAAGGGTCCTTTTTTCTGTCTAAGGCTTTTACTTATTAATAGATCAGATTTCATTATTTCTTCTTGGGAAGCTTGCTAGTGATTGTCTCAGATGGATTCTTCTCATGAACTTTAAATATGTTTGTCTCTTTCATTAAAAAAAGTGATAGCGCACTCTCAACTTCTTGTCCTTTTCTACCTCTTATCTATATTCTCTCATTGTTTTCATTTGTTTTAAATTGCTCAGGGTAGAAAACCATCTGGTAAGAAGGGGAATGGAGAGTCAGAGTTCAATGGATACTGAGTTTCAGTTTGGGAGGATAAAAATGTTCTAAAGATAGCTGGTGGTGATGGTTGTATGAAAATGTAAATGTAGTTAATGCCACTTAAAAATAATTCAGTTGATAAGTTTTATGTTTATGTATATTTTACCACAATTTAAAAGCAAAACAAAACAAGTTGCTTATGATCAATGTTTCCATGTCCTCATCTTGCACTAACTCTTAAACTCACTCTAATCTGCCTTTTACTTCCGTTACTCTACTGAAGTAGCTCCTGCTAATGAAACAGGTAAGTTTCATGTTGCTAAATTCAATGGGTGATTTTCAATCCTCATCTTAATTGACTTCTCAGCAGCATTTGGTAACTCTTTTTTTCTCATTGAAATTCCTTCATCCTTTCTTTCTTGACTTAACACTGCTGGAGCTATTTTTCTTCACCTCAGCCACTCATCCCCCTTACCAATCCTTTTTTCTCCCTGTACCTGGACATTATATATTGAGATTTTTCAAAACTTAACCCTAAACCTTCTTATCTTTGCTTTATACCCTTTCCCTAAGTTTTCTCATCAATGTCCATGTCTTTAGCTACCAACTATATGCAGGGGGCTATAAATAAATATCTCTGTGTAGACTTTTTTCTTAGTTCTAGCTGCAAAAATCTTCCACTCCTCAAATCCTATTAGGTATCTTCCAAACACTTCAAATCCCCATATACAAAAGTGAACTCAGGAATCCTCTCAGCAGCTCCCTATCCCTGCTCTGGCGTTCTACTCACACCCCCCAAATATGAACTTTTCCAGGGTGTTCTCACTCAGTTAGTGACACCACAATCCAGCAAAGTATGAAAGCTAGAAATCTTGACACTCTCTCTTTCCCACCATATTTCTCATATACATGAACCACCAACTCCTTGTAATTTTATCTCCTAAATACGTCTCAAGTCTATCGCACCTTTTTCACCTCTGTCACAACCATCCCACTCACCAATACCACCAAACTTGTCCAAAATACCGGACTACCTTAATCTTCACCTTCTGGTAGATTCCAGGCTGGATCTTCCCATATCCTTTTAGAACTTCCTCCAATCCAAACTCCACAATACTGCCAAAATAATATTTTAGGAAACTAAATTTTATCTTATTATCCATCCTTGTTTAAAACCATCTAATATTTTCACATTGTTCTGATGAAAAAGACTAAAAATCTTTACTAAGTTCAGTATAGCATGTGCTTTATCTCTATCGAGCACTTTTGGTCTCTCACTTCTGCATTCTCTCTCTCTCTCTCTTAATTCCAGTTACACTGTCCTCAGAGACTGAGACATGACCATCATGACATGCATAGCTGAAGGTCATTTCCAATTTTCATTCATAGCCCAGAATTTACCGAAGTTTGTTCTATTCTTTATACCAAACTTATTTGGAAGGAGAAGGCTCATGGCTGGCACTGTACCTGCTTACTAATTTTACATAAGCCCTGTTATGGCTGATCTAGATCACTAACTAGCCAGGTGGGAAAGACAAGGAATACAAACAGAACAGAAAGAGACATGCTTTTAGTAACCAATGAGTTGCTTAGGTATAAGGGTGGTACCAGGAGGTATAGAGCACAACTGTAGGAAACCCATATTCACAGTACTAAAAGCCTAAGCAAGTGCATATTATGTGTCATGCACGATGCCATATCTTGGCCATTTCCTTAGTGAAGTGGTATTAAAAGGAAGCTAATGTAATGAATCCCACTATAGAACCAGTTAAAAGTTCTTGCAGAACCTCTGTGGAGAGTCACCCCTTCCAGAGGAATTCAAGAAAGATTTCACCAAGATATTTTATGTGGGGCCTGAGGTTAGATAGTAGTTTGTCAAATGGAGAAAGGCAGATGGAATTTTTAGTGGAGGGAGGAAAACACAGATGGAATTTATATTTAACTACACGTTTGGTTGGGAAAAAAAGTCTGCAAACCTGATGTTTTATCTTAAAAGTACAGAATTGTCCACCGTTATATAGCATTGAGAATAACTTTGCAATAAAATATTACCATTTATATTATTTATAATCCAAAAGCTTGGGCCATTGGTCCCTTTCCCGCCAAACAGGATGTTGCCATTAGGGTGGCTTGCATCCTGCTGAAAGCAGAATGTCTGATGTTTAAGGCACAAAGACATTGTTTAAAGAAGCCTTATGATTTTGAACAAACAGGCCCAGCAGGGGGATTTTAACCTGCCCTCCCTAACAGGCACAACAGCCTGTGTTTGTAAACAGAGCCTTATTGCACTAGTGAGAGCGGACACAGAACAGTGTCAGCTCATTAATTGGGTGTCAGCTCCCTGCAGGGAAGAAAGCTTAATGAGTCCTCTCATCATAAAGAACTGGAGCTCAAGGGAGGGGCGAATGGCTTAGAGAAAGGGAGAAAGATTTGTCCAGCAATAACTACACGTATAGAAAAGCCCCAAGCCCACCTGTTGGGATGAAGAGAGCGCAGCATTTGGGAACGGATGGTTTCTCTGTATTCTGCTATTCAAAGGGAAACCTGAGTTTATGGACTTACAAAATGCAGCAATTACCAGTGTGCATGTTCATGTGTATTGTGAGTGTAATAAATCAAAATTATTCAAAACATATTTTCGTATAAAGTTTATGAACTTTTTCTCTTATTCTGTTCGAGATATAAATATTCTCCAACTTTCCCACACAAAATCTTCTCTAACGAAGCACATGCCACTCAAGGCTTGTTTGAAACTCAAATATGTCCCTTATGCCTTCAGCAGACATCATGAAAACAGGTCAAATTTGTCTTGTGCCTCATAGTCCTCAGTCATTTAAAAACCACTCCACAAAAAAATTCCTTAAACCTGAAAAAAAGCCTCTTTTTGAATTCTTATTTTCTAATTGAACCTAATAATCACATATGAATGCCCAGTTTTCACATAATCCTGTAAGCTTACACCTGATCTTAGTTCATTATTAGGACAGTATGTTTTTCCACCTTGGGCTACTGGTCTTATTAACTTGTGAGATCTTTCAACATTAAAATATAGTAGTCCATTATTATGTATTTCCCCCAATCTATTTACATTTTTACTTTGCTAATGGTATTTTCTCCATGGGTTTGATTACTAAATTGAATTTTAAATTTCTTTCTCACTTCACTATTTTTCTCAGTCTTAGAAGAATCTCAAAATCTGTACTCTTTGCTGATTGATTTCTCAACCATAGTGGCTTTTCCAGAACTTTTCCCCCTCATATCAAATCACTAGTTCTTCTTTCTCTCATCCTCATTGACCTCCTGACCCCATACATGTTTTAGCAGTTAAATGTGTCATGTGTTTTGCTGAGAAAATTAGGGAGATTTAATTATCCATCACTTCCATAAATCCCTCATTTTCTTCTCTCTAAAATTAATCTATTGTTGGGGTTTTAGGTAGGGATCTAGGTTCCTTCCCCTTAAATCTTGATAGGCTTGTGAATGCTTTGACAAACAGGTGGAAGTGGTGCTAAATAGAGGCAGATGAAAGAAAACCATGAATCTTCCATCTTGTTTGTTGAAACATTCCTTCATGGAGACCTGAGCTGCAGTGTTAGAAATTCTACTACACTGAGATCACCATCCTGGAGAGTTCATGTAGAGAGGCCAGCCACGTGGAGAGGCTCTGAGACTATATGCAGGGAGGAAGCCATTGGGGTCATCTCTGCCCAAGCATGTGACATGTGAGTGAAGAAGCTTCCTGGTGATTCCAGCTCCCAGCTTTTCAAATCTTCGCAGCTGAGGCTTTAAATACGGTGGAACACAAAAACAAACCATGTTTTCTGAGCCTAGCCCTAATTCCTTATGCACAGAATCTATAAGTATGATAAAATAATTTTGTTTGGGGGTAGTTTGTTATGCAGCAATAGGTAATTGGATCATCTGCCTACTACCAAGTCTTCCTTCAATGAGTGGGGAACCTTTCTACACACTCTCCAGCTTTTGATCTCTCTCTCCATTAACTGCCCTTTTCTTATCTTCAAATATTTTGATAAGGGTTCTATTGAACCTATAGAATTGCTTTGGGTAGTATAGACATTTTAACAATATTAATGCTTCCATTCCATGAACATATATATCTTTCCATTTGTTTGTGTGATCTCCAACTTCTTTCATCAATGTCTTCTAGTTTTTCAGAGTACACGTCTTTTACCTCCTTGTTTAAATTTACTTCTAGGTTTTTAAAATTATTTTTGATGCAATTGTAAATGGGATTGTTTCTTATATATTTTTATATGGTTATATTAGTTTTGCTAGGATTTTGTTAATCATTTATGCATCTGTGTGCACAAATGTTGTTTACCTGTACTTTTATTTTCTCATGATGTTATTGTCTGGCTTTGATATTGATATAATATTGGCCTCATAGAATGTGTTGGAAATTGTGCTTTCTCTGCTTTCTGAAATAATTTGTCAAAGCTTGTTACTATATTTCATTTAATATTTAATAGTTCATTTAATTACTTTCATTTTCATTTAATATTAAATTAATTTTAAATATTTCATTTATTATTTCATTTAATATTTAATTTCACCTAGAAGCCTCAGCTTTTCTTTGTGGGAAGATGTTTACTTAATTTTCTTTATTGGTTATAGATATATTCAGACTTTCTCTTTCTTCTTGAGTCAGTGTTAATTTTTGCCTTTGTAGGAATTTGTACATCTTGTCAAAATTGTCCAATTTGTTAAAAATTTTTATGGTATTTTCTTATGATTTTTTAAAATTTATTTCGGCCAGTAATGATGCCCTTCAGTTATTCCTGATTTTGGCAGTTGGGGTCATCATACTCATTGTATGATTTGTATGTCTTCCATGTGACAGCATATAACTTCTTACATAGTATAAGAACTTTCCAATAGTATACTTCCTTTTTTTTCTGTTGAAGCTTCTGTGCTGTTTTTCAATTATTTTTCAAAGATATTTTAATTTAAAGCATTGTATTTTAGCCAAGTATTTGCCATTTTGGGGATTGTCATTCTGTATATAGTTCCAGATTCCCATCTGAGATAGTTTCCTTTTGACCTGAAGCACTTCCTTGATGTTTTTGTTGTGCAGGTCTTTGGTGACATATTCTTTTAGCTTTCTATGTCTAAAATAAGTCTTTCCTTCACCTTCATCTTTAAAAAATATTTTTGCTGGGTAGAGAATTTGAGATTTGCGGTATTTTTTCTTTCAGCTCTTTAAAGATGTTGCCCCACTGCCTTTTGGCTTCAATTGTTTCCAACATTATGTTTGCTGTTGTTCTCATCTTTCGTCCTACACATGTAATGTGGTTTCCCTTCATTTGAAACGTTTTAAAATGGCTTTATCACTGGTTTTAAGTAAGTTTATTATGATGTGCATTAGTGTAGTTTTGTTGTTGTTGTTATTGTTTGTTTTTGTTTTGTCTTGGTTTGTGTTTGTTCTTGTTTTGTTTGTTTTTTTCATGTTTCATGTGATTTGGGTTCATTGAACATCTTGAATCTGTGCATTATAGTTTTCATTATATTTGGAACATTATATGCCATTACTCTTTCAAAGTTTTTTGTGCCTTTCCCTTTAGGACTCCAGTTTCATGTGTATTAAATCATTTGAAGTTGTCCCACAGGCTATCAGTTCTCTGTTTATCTTTTTAAATATTTTTCTCTTTGTTTCATTTTGAATACCTTTAATCACTATGTCTTAAAATTCGTGAATATATTCACCTATAGTATCTATTTGTCATTTATGTAATTCGGTGTATTTTTTCTCAGAGACTGTAGTTTCTATTCTTACAAGTTCAATTTATGTCTTTTTATATCTTTCATATTTCTGTTTAGCATACTCATTTTTTCTCTAGATAATTGCACATATAGAATGCAAATGTAATAACTGTTTTTATGCCTTTGTCCACTAATTCTATCATCTGTGTCATTTCTGGGCCTGTTTCATTTAATTTTTCTCCTTATTATTACCTGTGTTTCCTACTTCTTTTAATGGCTGGGAATGTTTGGTTGGGTACCAGAGTTTATGAATTTTGTCCTTGTTGAGGACTGCATTTAAAAAGTTTTATTTCCATAAATGTCCTTGAACTTTTTTGAGAATGTAGTTAAGTTACTTGGAAATGGTTTGTTCTTTTTGGTTCTTGCTTTTAAGATTTGACAAACATGACTAGAACACGTTTAGCATAGGGCTCATTTTTCACAGCTAATGAGGAAAGCCCCACTGAATACGCTCTTCAATGACCTATGGATTATGGGGTTTTCTACTCTGACTGACGGAAATAGGGACAGAAACTATTCTCTACCCTGTTTGAATTTTAGAGATTGTTTCCCCTATCTCTTTCAGGCAGTTCTTACTATAGCCTTGGGCGGCTTCCACAAATAAATGCAGTTTAATCAGTTACTCAGTTCACAGCTGAGTCCTCAAGGGAGACCCTTTACTGATTTCCAGAATTTTTACTCCGTGTGATTCTCTTTTCTCTTAGACTCTGTCCTGTGAACCCTAGCCACCTTGACCTCTCTGGACTCTAAGATCTCTTTACTCAATGCAAGGAGACTACCTGGCTCCACCTGGGTTCCCCGTTCCTGCTTTGTTGCCTGGAAACATTCAGACATTAAGCTAAAATGATTGCATGGCTTAACCTCTTTTGTTTCTCATATTAGGGATTGCTATCATTCATTACCTGATATACAAATATCTTTAGAAACAATTTTTAAAATATATATTTATCTAGTGTTTGAGTTGTCTCACTCATGAGATCTATCTGGTCCCTTTTGGTCCATCTTGGCCAGAAGTGGAAATCTTTCAAAATGTCCTGTTCATTTTTATGACCTTTATTAAGTTCATTTTCTCTTAAGGTTATCTCTAAGAATTATGCCATTACTCTATGTTTTTTATCTTGATGCAACATGGATTTATATTTTCTATTTGTCTGCTATGTACAAAATGCCAGGCTACATGTTGGAAATACAACTGTAAATAAAATAAGCATGCTACATTGGGCGATTGACATCTGAGAGATAGGTGTTAAGCATATGTAATCATGAGTGAATGAGTGTGAAATAGCAGGCAAGAGGATATCTCGGTTTTTTTTTTTTTCAACGTTTTTTTTTTTTTTTTTTTTTTTTTTTTTTTTATTTATTTTTGGGACAGAGAGAGACAGAGCATGAACGGGGGAGGGGCAGAGAGAGAGGGAGACACAGAATCGGAAACAGGCTCCAGGCTCCGAGCCATCAGCCCAGAGCCTGACGCGGGGCTCGAACTCACGGACCGCGAGATCGTGACCTGGCTGAAGTCGGACGCTTAACCGACTGCGCCACCGAGGCGCCCCATGGGATATCTCGGTTTGAATCCTAGCAAGAGAACTTACTTCCTGTGTAATTTACACCAAGTTGCTTAATTTCTTTAAATGTAAATTTTCCTCAGATGAAAATGGAAATCATAGTAATATATAAAAGTACACAGTATCTTATAGTGTTTTGTGAGGATTCAATGAGATAAATTTTACAATGTAACTAACATAGTGTCTCACACAAAGTAAATGATTAATGAAATATTTACAAAGTACTATGAAATAAAAGTAAATAAAAGTATGGGGATATATAGTGAGAGGCCCACATTTTGATATAGTACAGACAAGAATCAAGAGTCAAAGTTTGAGGACTCCAAGGGAAGGAAACATTCTGGAAGATAAAAATGGAGACAACTTTTGCTTCTCTCCATTCTCACTAAGAAAATTTTCTTTCAGATATCCTCTTGGCTCATATTTTTTTTAATGGTTTTGACTTAGCAAGTATGAGTATGTCTTTGTAGATCTTAACTATTCTATTTACATTTCTGATACGACCATAACATGAAATTATTCACATAGTTAAAATTAAGGACCAGCTGAAGGAAAAGAAAGTGTCTAACCTTTGAACTTTGAATGATTTGTAGAATGATACATCCTGATTCTGCTGGAGGACTCATCACACTTTACCCTCCAATTCCAATAGGAAATAAATTTCTTTCCAGAAACTTAGTTAGAGACTGCCATCAAGGCACCCAACGGACATATATCACTATCATTCAATTATTCCATGCATATAAGACACTTTTTCAAAAAGCAAGTCTTGATCCTGAGATCAGGGGCTGTATCTGAAATGCCTTTATGTCTCTCACAATACTGAATATAGCACTAAATATGTTAAATGGAAACTTTCCCTCAGTATTTTCCTTTAATGGCACTGCTTTTCCATACTCATTTTCGTTTTCAAATACCCATATTTGACTTAGGTAGTAACACCTTGAAAAATTTTCCTTTCCCTAACTAGATAGGACTTGTTCCTCCTCAGAACACTGTGGTACATTCTCTTGTTCCTCTCCATTGTTGTGTATACTTACCTGGTGTTCATGCACATGCCTTATCTACTACTAGACTGCATGCTCAGGCTTCTTTATGCAGGATAGTAGTAGTGTTGTTTCATGCTTTCTTATTTACAAAACTTATTCACACACATCATTTTACTTGAGTCTTCTAGTCTATGGTGTAGCAATTTTATAATCTCTCTCCAAAATCCTATTCAAATGTATTTATAGTTCAAGAAGGCTGCCTTCAAACTCAGATACACCTTTGTCTAGTAAAGTACACACATAGAGCAGTTACCTAGTCTCTCAGGGTCTTGGTTTCTTTACTTGCTCAAAAAATGATAAATACATTGGTTCAATGTTTGGTCTATAGTGATACTCAGTAAGTAAGAGTCACTATTAACTATTACAACAATAACAGAGTAAGTATCTCAAGCTTGAATTGTCAGTACATTTTTTTGAATTTTAATCCAGCATCCAGCATTTGCTCCTCTCTCCTACTCCAAAATTCTAAATAAGAGAAAGAACCATAGAAAGTGGAACATATCAAATAATATTCCAGTCCTATTTAAATTTGCTGTTTGTCTCTGAACATATAGTTCAAAACTTATCTATGCTATCTTCTACATGTATTTATCATTTTACACACTGGGACATTACATAAATACCATTTAGAATAATCAGAGTAATTAAATGTACTGTCTTCCTTTGATGATGACAATATTTCTAATCTACTATCAGAAATGCTTGCACTTTGGATTATTGTCATGGCTCTTTGCCACAAAAATATCACTCTCTTAACTAGCCTACATTTTAGATTATAGAATTTGGGAGAAGCCAGCAGACACTTTCATAGGGGTCAAATCTATGACACTGAATTTTTAGTATCATGATGTGTCTGAGGCCATTATCTCAGTGTCAATTATATTTTCTAGATACAGTTTGTGCTATTGACTTCAACTCCTTGACAGGCTGATGGGAAAACGTAAGTCTCAGCTTGAGTCCAGAGATTTGAGTCTGAGTCTCCACCATCTGAAAAGATTCAATACATAAGATGGTTGTGAGGAAGTGTAATTTAAGGTAAAGGGCTCTCCTTGAAAGGATTTCATATTTTCAACATTTTTAAGGATTTTCTCAACTTTTATTTACTGAACTCTTAAGACTTTTTTTCTTAAAAAAATCGAAAGGAATATTTATCCACACAAACAGTATCATAAGGGTGTAAATGACCGTACTTTTAGAGAGCATACTGTGTATAAAATGACAACATTTTAGTATAGGTCAGGCCCTTTCATGCCTCCCTTTCAAAAGTTTTGACTTAGGATTCTACTTTAAGAGTTATAAGAAGCAGCATACTTTGTAAATTCCAGCTAAGTAAGTTATAATTACAGTCAGTCCGGATTCCAATTAGGAAATTTCAACATTGCTAAGCTGAGGAATGAAGCTTAAAGATACAATTAATATGAGCTTATATTAAAGGTTTTAGTGGAATTAATAAACTCTGTAACAATAGATTATTACTCAGTCTTGAACACAGACAACAGGCTCTTGCTGTCAATAACTAGCAAAACAGCCTGCCTTCTATTTACTGCTTTTGAATAGTGGTATTTTATCAAATAAAACCCTGTAACCAATGTAATTATATACATATGAAAAAAACTCGGATGATTTTAATGGAAAATAAAGAAAAAAAGCACTTGGAATCCCACAGAGTAAAGTTTCCATTTAACCCTCAAACACAAATAATGCAACACTGATTCTGAAGTATACAATAGGAAAGAAAACATAGTTGAGAAGGCAAAAAAGAATAATTAAGTAAAAAAGATACTTTTCTCAGAAAGACTAAGAAGATATAGAGATATGGAGATGTTAAAAGAATAAGAAATAAGGACTGGATTTTGGTTAGAGAGGCAATAATGATGTATTGGCTACTTCATATACCTGTGCCATTTCTTATCAATAAAGGGATAAATTGGTTGCTACACTGAGGTATTAGTGGTTCCACTCAGTGACTTATTTTCTTCCAGAATTTATCCAGGCAGTTCATTGGCATAAATTCAATCAAAGATCGATATTTTTAAAATCCCCAGCATCTTAGTACTTCTGGCATTAATAAAATTATATTTCATTTACCAACACTGCCTTTCTCTGTGAGTATCATATAACAAATGGAAACTTTCCCTCAGTATTTTCCTTTAATGGCACTTCCTTTCCATACTCATTTTCGTTTTCAAATACCCATATTTGACTTAAGTAGTAACACCTTGAAATATTTTCCTTTCCCTAACTAGATAGGACTTGTTCCTCCTCAGAACACTGTGGTACATTCTCTTGTTCCTCTCCATTGGTGCCTTATCTACTACTAGACTGCATGCTCAGGCATAGTGTTTAATTGCACAGTATCTTTTCTAATTAAATATGGTTATTTTTAATTCTTCTTCCTGTCAAATAACTATTTATGTTGAACTTCTTGTTGAATTTCTCTTTCTGAAGCACTGAAGAAGGAGGAGGAGGATGGGGAGGAGTAAAAGAGGGGAAGAGAGGGAAAAAGAAGAGGGGGAGGAGGAAGATCATTTATGCCTTAGGAATTGCATTTTGAGGAGTAATTTGTTATGTGAAAAAAATGCTATGTACTTAATGAATCCTTTGGAAATAAAGTGTTATATATAAAACAAGCTGTAACCAACGTTTTCTCCCTGCCTCTTCTGTCCATGCCCAGTCCCCAGTTCCCCTCATGCACAACAAATACTAGCAAATTCAAAAGACCTGGACTGAGAGTATGCTTCTTGTCCCAGTTTGGGTTACTTCAAAAGCAGAGAGTCCGATAAAGAATACAGTGAAAACAGGAATTGAAGAAAACATTGATAGGTCAGAAGAGACCTCAACCAACAAAGCATAAATCTTCAGGCCCTTTGTACTCAACTAACAGAAGGTCAGTCCCAATGGGGATAACAAGAGTAGCTCCTAAGGAATGCGCACCTTGGGGTTATCCCACCCAAGGGACTGCTTCAGACAGATATAACAAAATACCAGGGCCAGTGGCTTAAACATCAGAAATTTACTTGTCACAGTCCTGGAGGCTAAACAGTCCAATATCAAGGTTCAGGCAAGTTCCAGTACCTGGTGAGAGCTCTCTTCCTAGCTTGCAGGTGGCCTCAGTGTCCCCACCATGGTCTTTCCTCTGAACGCAAGCTGAGACAGATCTCTGAAGTCTTTCTCTTTTCATTACAACACCACTTCCATCTGATTAGATCCCCACATTTATGACCTCATTGAGTCTCTATCACCTCTTCACAGATTCTGTCTCCAGATATATTACGTTGGCAGTTAGGCCTTCAACATGAATTTTGGAAGGACACAAATATATGGTCTATAGCAGGAGCTGAGGAATTTACATACCAATTCCCATCACTTGTGGCACTTCTGGCCTACCACATGGGTGAACATAAGAGCTTTAGCAAACTGACAAAAGTGTGCACGTTCTAGAAGTGGAGCAGGTATGTTGCAGTGGTAGAGAAGGGGGAACACGAGTGGGAGGCCAACAGCAGCTCTTGTACTTCTCTAATATTTTCTGAATAGACTCCTATAATTTCTCCATCTAAATGAACTTGGTCATACAGTAGAGAACTCAGAAATTCTGGATTCACATCAAATCACCAATGGAAATGTGTAGCAAGGATCAGTTTTTACTGAATCCCTCTGTTTTATAATTTTATTTTTCTTAGTCATTTGTGTTGTCTTCCTATTGTGTCAAAATGACATAACCATGGAGTCTAGAATCAGTCTCAATTTTTTATTTCTTTATGACACAATAGGAAATTGTTTTCTTTTACCCATATTTTCAAAGTACATCTTCATTTTTATTGCACTTTTATTGCTTTCTGTATTGAACTTCTCAGCACTTTAAAATAAAAACTATTGTTTTGAGTTCTCTTCCACAGCATCTTGTTTTGGGTAATATAATCTTTTGTAGTCACTGTTGTTTGGAAAATTTTGTTTATAAAATTCACAAGAAGAAACAGTAAGTTAGCAATATAAATTTATTTGTTCTCCTTCCTAAGACCACACTACACACTGTTACATATGTATATGCACATATAAATATACATATATATGTACACCCCCAACATAAATAGAAAAGTCAGAGGTGATTAGCAAATGATATATTTCAACAAATTTCTGAAAGATAAAATGCAGATGGAAAAGTAGTTATGGATGTTGCAAGAAACTGGAAACAAAAGGCTAAATTTCACAGATGAATTTGACTCACACATAGGAGGCAATGACAACAAGAAGGGGTAACTTTTTTTTAAGGAGACCACCTCACTTATTTGTTTATTTTTGAGAGGCTGTGTGTGTGCTCACCTATGCAGGGGAGGGGCAGACAGAGAGGAGAGAGAATCTTGACAAACTTGGAGCTCCAGGTGGGGCTCCATGGAGGGCTCATGGTGGGGCTCTATCTCATGATCTGAGCCAAAATCAAGAGTCAGTCGCTTAACCAGCTGATCCACCAAGGTGCCCTCAAAGGGGATCATTTTTAATGCAGAAGCTAAGAGAGTTTCAGGATTCAGAGGGAGCTGATGGGGAACATATTTGGATGAAAAGTTTGGGTGACGTTAGGCTTATATTGTGAAACAAACAAAATAGAATTAAAACTGACATGGATGTCATCACTGGTTCTGCATGACTCATATTCATACAATCAATGTGTTATATTGATACCCCATGTTTTGCATCAACCTATAGATGTAGAAAAGAAAGCCCACTTAAGACTATACAGAAGACCAGTGTTATCAGACCACAGAGGACAGGAGTTAGAGGTACAAGGGTGGGAAGAGCACTAGCAGTAGCCTTGTTTCACAAAGTGGGGAGTGGAATGACTCCTGCGTGGACAGTAAGGAAGACATACAGGCTTTAATACAGTTCTACAATTTCTAATCTATAAGCCTCAAATCTTAAGGGCTCTGAAAATCAGGAGTTTGTTTTCTTTTCTCTGAAATCAATTGGATGCAAAAGCTTACCCGATCTTAACGCATTTAGTGATAAAATATGATTAAAATAATATGAAGCTATTTATAGGTTTTGTTTATCACATTTGTTGTGGATATCTACACTTTTTGTTATAGAAATACAGGAAAAGATTTTAAGTATAGGATCTGCTCTAGACCCTGCAAAGGGTGTCATATATAATATCTATAAAGTAATACTTTTATTAAATCTGAAGACATCTGAATTCCAAAATACATATGACCACACAGGTTTTGAATAAGAGATGGTGGGCAGGAACAAAATGCATAGAATTGTATGCAAATAACAAATACCAAATTTATGGGGGGAACTTTGGTGTGGGGGGGGAGAGAAGGAAAGACCTCAATGTGTTGGCAATACTTAATTTGTTAAGTTGGGTAGTGGTTACATATGTATTTTTTATATTAAGTTATAGTCTTTTTTCCATGTAGGTGATAGGTGAGAATGATAAAAATGTAGCAACAAGGAACACTTAAAAATAATGACATAGCCATATTGGAAACGCATGGAAAGAAGAGATGAGAAGGTAGTCTAAATGTGCTAAATATTTTTCGGTCATAGCAGGAAAACAATAAGTGATAAGTGTATTTTCATAAACCAAAGAGTACATGCATATAATTTAGAGATACAGAGATAATACAACAAACAACAAAATTAAACTACAAGTCATTACCTTTAGAACTTAGGAGTGGGAATGGGGTGAACACTGTTGCTTTTATTCATGTCTATATATTATTTTGATGGTAACTTTAAAAATCAATGAATATTGGGGTGCCTGGGTGCCTCAGTTGGCTAAGCGTCCGACTTCAGCTCAGGTCATGATCTCGCGATTTGTGAGTACAAGCCCTGTGTCAGGCTCTGTGCTGACAGCTCAGAGCCTTGAGCCTACTTTGGATTCTGTGTCTCCCTCTCTCTCAGCCCCTTCCCTGCTCATGCTCTGTCTCTCTCTCTCCAAAGTAAATAAACATAAAAAAATCAATGAACATTGATGTATTTCAAAGAGATTGCATGGATGAAAATCTTCAGATTTAATTGTTTTTGTAAAACACAGTTCTACTTTTAAAATAAAATGGAGTTTATTAGAAAATTGTCATGATTTAAGGAAAACTATTATTGTAAAAATAAAATGTAGCAAATGTGAAATTGCTGTGTAACCTGTACATACATACATATATATGCATATATATATATATATATATTTACATAGAAAATAATATAGGGGAGTCTGGGTGGCTTAGTCAGTTGAGCATCTGACTCTTGATTTAGGCACAGGTCATGATCTGAGAGTTGTGGGATCCTCCTTGTCAGGCTCAACACTGAGTGTGGAGCATGCTTAAGACTCTCTCTCTCTCTCTCTCTCTCTCTCTCTCTCCCTCTTCCCTTTCCCCCACTCATGTGCTCTCTCTCTTCCCTATAATTAAAATAAAATAAAATAAAAATAAAATAAAATAAAATTTACAAATATTTACAAACAAAATATTTACACACAAATGCTCCCATTTAATAAAATATAAACTCCTTCACCTTACACTCTAAAATTTTCTATGAAACTTACATAGACACCACTAAATATTACTAAAAACATACATATATAATTATTACCATAAAGCCTGTTGGTGGTGGGTACATCTTTCTGATTGCTGTTGTTATTCTTGGTGTCCTTTTCCTTCATCATCAGGAATCAAGCTTCTTCCAAATCATCACTTCCAGGGTTTATTGCTCTCTCTCAAAAATCCTTTCATAATTATCACAAATTTGATATTTATATTTCAGGGATGCTCTATGCTATAATTTTAGAAAGGATTTAGAGGCAAAATTAAGTATCATACCATTCTGCATTGCCCCTCTGGGCACATCCTGGTATTTTTCTCCTTTATGCTTTGATACTTGATATGCATTGACCTGGGATGTTTATATCCCTCCATTCTTGTTATCCAAAACTCCAAGGCTCAGCTCAGATGCTAGTTTGCTCACAATGCCTTTCTTGACCACCTAAAAAAAATTTTTTTTGGAAGTTTGTTCAAATTTAAAATGAGAGAAGAAAATTTGATTTGGTCTCTGAGGTCCATGCTCAAGAGTATCCCCAGTTACATAAGTGTCAGAGGACAGTTATGAGGTATCATTTATTGGCTTTTTCATTCATTCATTCATTCAGTGATTCAGTCAACAAATATCTCAGAGCAACTATAATGTGCTAGGAGTAACACTATTTCACTTTCCAGGTTTCTATAAAGCAAAGTAGAACATGCCTCACTGTGGAAACAGCCATGCTTTATTACTAGGATCAGATCACAGAGCCATAAAAATAGTAAATATTTTAATTTTACCTAAAACATATTTTCACTATGATGTAACAGAAGATGAGATGAGGTGCATTGAAACTAATGGCCACGGATCTCAGAAAGAGGAAGACAGTGCTGCATTTGGACCATGGGGCACAGACTTCCCCTTCCTAATCAATTCTTTTCCTTGTTTGGAGAATTTTTGTTTTTAATTTTGGGTAAAACCACTTAACGTGAAAACTATCCACTTAAATATTTCAGTGTATAATATTGTTAACTACAGGCACAATGTTGTACAGCAGATCTCTAGAATTTAATCATCTTGCATAACTAAACCTTTCTACCCATTGAATATGTTCTGAGCTTGAGCAAAAGTTTATGTCATCAGAAAGGTTAATTATTAAAAGTAAATAGCAGTTTTACTGTTCTGGAAATATTTCTTCTTGGTAATCACATTCAGTATTAGTTGTGAACATCACAGAAAAATATGTTTCCTTTTTATCTATAAACTATACAATGGCTAGTACTATCTTGGTTATCTCTGTATCTCCCTTAGTATTTGTTTGGAAACATTTCACTATACAGGTCAGGTGCTCAATGAATTCTTTACCCAATAGAAGGAGAAAAAAGAAATAAAATATTCCTTTTCTATGTCTTAAGGTCCACATTCCAAACCTGACTCTAATTCCTATAATCACTCGTTAAAACAAGGATACTGTAAAGATAATTTGAAATTACTGGTGTGCCTGGGTGTCTCAGTCGGTTAAGCATCTGATTTGGCTCAGGTTATGATCTCGTGGTTCATGAGTTCAAGCCCAGCGTCAGGCTCTGTGCTGACCGCTCAGAGCCTAGAGACTGCTTCAGATTCTGTGTCTCCCTCTCTCTGCCTGTCTTTCACTCTCACTCTCTCTCCCTCTTTCTCAAAAATAAACATTAAAAAATTAAAAACAAATTGTAAATAATTTTAAAATAATCTGATTGAGAGATATGGTCTTTTTGGGGGGGTGGGGGATAACCATTCTAATTCAGCTTTCTTTTTTCCTCTGTGAATAATTTATGCATCTGATCTTTCTTTTCAAGGTTTAAAGAATGACAACAATGTTCTGGCTCTTTAATGTAACTTTGAGCAAATTAGTGGCTTTATTTTCATGACTAAGAAACAAAAGACTACATGGAAGCATATTCCTTGCTTTAGTTCATCTTTGTAAATCCCTTAATTTTAACCCTGTGAATACAAGAATATACCAAAACTTACCATTAGTCTTCATATTACCATACATAGATAATAGATGATAGGTAGATAGGTAGATACATAGATGGACAATAGATCGATACACAGATGGAAGGAAGGAAGGAAAGAAGGAACTAATTACTATTATTCAATCATGCTACCATTTTCATGGTTTCTTATTTAAGTTTTAGTATGTAATTGTCCCCACGTCTCAGCCTTCCTTTAGTGTTTTCAAACAATTCTTAAAGTATTTCCTTTTTTTTCCTTCCCTATTTTGCTATTTCATCCACAGGATATTATTTAACCCCAGTTTCCTCCTGGTTATGTATCAGAGCACTTGCCTTTTGAACATATCCACTTCCTTTTCTAATTATAGCCTATCTAGAGCAATTTCTCTTGTTTTTCAAAATTTTAAAATCTCAGTGCCTACATATCTTATTTTTAAGGAGCACTTGAAATATTTATTTTCGTGAAAGAAACTATAAAAAAGAAAATCACATAATAATTATATATCTATGTGTTAAGTTTGCTCCTACATATACAGTTCTATATAATTATCAACGTGTAAAAAGTGCAGATAGATTGTCATGTAGCATCTGATGGCTGCCCTTATGCTGCAGAGTGTGTTTTCAGAAATAATTTCCTGCCACATTCCTGACTGTATTTGCAGCCTGAGTTGATCCCCTTCCCTGCTGTTCTCTGATCTGCCCCTGGGTTACTAACAGCCCCAACAGACAGACTGGCTCATGCTACCTGCTGCTCAGACACAGATTAACTCACTACCAGCCATATGGGCTAGCGACTTCATAAATTCCTCTCCTTTTGCTTTTGGCTCTTAGGAAAGTTAATGGACGGTTTTCTGGTGGCGAGAAAAACAACCTGGTGGTGTGCAGGCTGGGCAGTAATCACCTGCACCCCATACAACTGGCACCTCCATCTGCCTTTCGGCAGCTATTTGTGTGAAGGGAACAGATTATTGCTTTCCGTGTTATGCCTGCCATTTGCCTTAATTAGAAAGTCAAATGATTAAACACCTAATTCATATTTATATTATTTACGATAATTACTGAATGCCTTCATTGTTAAAAAGGGTCTCAAAATGTTTCTAGAGTTAAAAGAAATATAAATTATTTTGATCTATTTTGGCAAGTGTATTCACACACCTATGCTTATTTTTAAATGTAGTAAATATATGTTCTAACAAACAATGTAATGAAGTTGTAAGATCACAATCTATAAGTCTTCTGGTCTGGGTTCATTGTAACTTGGTTCCTTTTCTGTATCTTAATTCCCCCTGAAATATCTGAGGTGGTGAAAATAAACAAAGCGTAATTAGAAAACATCATCATGTAAGCATAAAATACCATTCATTGTTAACTATTGGCTTTTGGGAACTCAAGAGCAAAGGTTGTCAAGGAATCTTTATTCTAAACCTCAAAGCATATTCAGTATTGTCACTAGCAAGAGATCAATAATGCTCAGAATGTTAATAAATAAATCCAGGTGATTTGCATCTCATTAGTCTTCAGATGATCTCCATCTCTGTCCTCCAAAATTAGTCTTTTATTGGTTTTAAATTTTTTTAAATTTTTTTTTTTTTACGTTTATTCATTTTTGAGACAGAGAGAGACAGAGCATGAATGGGGGAAGGTCAGAGAGAGAGGGAGACACAGAATCTGAAACAGGCTCCAGGCTCCGAGCTGTCAGCACAGAGCCCGACGCAGGGCTCAAACTCACGGACCTCGAGATCATGACCTGAGCTGAAGTCGGACACTTAACCGACTGAGCCACTTGGACGCTCCACTTTTTATTGGTTTTACAGATAGAATAATGGAAAACGAATAATTTGCTCTCAAATTAATAACTGATTAAAAATGTATTATTTCATAAAAATGTTTTTCTCGGGTAGGAGTATAACTTTCTCAATCTTTTGATAACATATGTTGGAAACTAATATATTAGAAACAAAATACTTATTATTTTGTGAAGGTGATAATTTGGAAGTGATATAGATAACAAAGTGATTTCTAATAGCTGTCGATCCTTTATTAAATCTCTAATTTCGTTTGCACTTAAGAATTCTTTGAATGAGGGGGGTGCCTGGGTAGTTCAGTGGGTTGGGTGTCTAACTTCAGCTCAGGTCATGATCTTGGCGGTTTGTGGGTTTGAGCCCCGCGTCGGGGCTGAACCGCATCCAGTTCAGTGTTGACAGCTCGGAGCCTAGAGCCTGCATTGGATTCTGTGTCTCCCTCTCTGCCTCTCCCTAATACTCTGTCTTTCAAAAATAAATAAACACTTTAAAAGAAGAAAAAAGAATTTCTTGAATGAGGAGATGCCTTGGTGGCTTAGTCAGTTAAGCGTCTGACTCTTGATTTTGGCTCAGGTAGTAATCTCACTGTTCGTGGGTTCAAGACCCACATCAGACTCTCACTGGCAGCACAGAACCTGCTTGGGATTCTGTCTCCCTCTCTCTCCACTGCTTCCCTATTTCTCTCTCAAAAATAAATGAGCATTAAAAAAAAAAGAATTCCTTGAATGAAATTTTTAAAAAATGAATAAATATTCCGTTTCCTTACTAAAATAATCTGTTAGCTTGAATGCTTTTTATATGAAAATATGATATATAATACTGTGTTTTTAATTTTTTTTTGCATTTTTTAATTTTAATATGCTGTTTATTAAGGCTTTGTGGAAGTAACATTAATGTTAATTTGATACTGATTTCCATAGGTAAAAACAATATTATAATATCAAAGCATCATTTTATTTGTTATAGAATATATATGGTTTTACCTATATTATGTGTTATGTGATGTTTGATAAATTCTATGCATGCTGTGTATAGGTGTGTGCGTGTCTAACTGCATTCTTGGCAAGGTACTTTAAAAAAGCTGGTATGTACTCAAAATCGATCATGTATTCAGTCTAATGAAAATGTATTTGGTATTCTCCCTACTCTTTATTTTTAAATATTTAATAATGATGGGAAGCACATCTTAACTGACTTTGAATACTACTGCCTATCAGAACCTCACATTATTAAATACGATATAAATCTTTAATTGTTGAATGATTAAATAGGAGCAACCAAGAATAAAGGACACTTTAGGGTCATCTTCCTGTTATAATATGAGGAGTTATTACACTTGCCTGGTACATTAGAAATTAGAACAAGTGAATAAATTAATGAGACAATAAATGAACTGAAAATACTTATTGAAGATCGACCATGGCAAATATTATGAATGGTAATCTGAGCTAAAACTGATTGAGTTCAATATTTTCACTAAATTGCAAGAAGTCATTGTTTAAAATTTGGAATTGACCATTTACTATATATTATTTTAAGCAATCTTGATATTCAGAAATAATCTATAACCTCTCTTTCTCTCACTATATAGCGAGAGCTTATTTTGATTATTTTTGAAGGGCCTCTGCTCGCCTTTACATATATAAAGGCCCAAAATGGCATCACTTAAGCCGTAACCAAATCTGGACCTAATACCTAACCTAACTGCAGTTTCAACCTCTTGCAAAAATGTAGTCTTAACCAGTCAGTCAGGAATTTTCTGATCAGCATCAGTGAGGTCATCTGTCACATAGGCCCTCTCTATTTCACAAAGGAAAATGAGGTAATCTGCATGAAAAGACCTCACTTCTTATAAGGGAAGGTGATCTTGCCTAAAACAATCTTTGTTTTCTTTTGCTCATAACTTCACGCCCCATCTTCCTTCCTATAAAAACCTCCCGTTTTGTACAGCTCCTTGGAACTCCCCTCTACCTGCTGGATGGGATGCTTCCTAATTTATGAGTCGGTTAATAAAATCAATAAGATCTTCAAATTTACTCAGTTGAACTTTGCTATATATATATATATATATATATAGGCACATGGGTGGCTCAGTGGGTTAAGTGTCCAGCAGCTCAGGTCATGATTTTGTGGTTCATAGGTTCAAGCCCCGCGTCAGGCTCTATGCTGACAGCTCAGAGCCTGGAGCCTGGTTCAGATTCTGTGTCTCTTTCTCCTCTGCCCCTTCCCTGCTCACACTCTGTCTCTCTCTCAAAAATAAATAAAAACATTAAAAAAATCAGAGAGAGAGAGAGAAACACACATATATATTTAAAATTATAAATTTGTGTATAATCTCCTACTGGCTCTGTTTCTCTGGAGATCCTGACTAATATGAGCTTATAATTACCCCAAAGCTGGAACAGAACAGCCATGTGTTAATTCTGAGAAAAGTAGAGTGAGCTTATTAAGAATTCAGTTTTTGGGGGCTCCTGGGTGGCTCAGTTGGTTGCGCATCTGACTCTTGATTTCAGACCAGGTCATGATCCCAGGGTTGTGGGATTGAGCCCTGTGTTGAGCCCCAAGCCTGGCTTCATGCTGTGCTCACACTCTTTCTTTAAAATAAAATAAAAAAAAAAAAAGAATTCAGTTTTGTTTTCTGTTTGAAAATTAATAGTGACCTACTGCTTAAACTTGGCTAGTTATCTATTGGCTCTCAAGGCATTTTTACTTTGGGTTATTAACTAATTCTTTAGGTAAAAAAATACTACATTTTCTGACTTAAATGAGAAGCTAAAATCACTTTCTATTTGGAACCTTTCATCACTTTCCGGTAACTTTCCCTTATAGTGGTCATTGCCTTCTCACTCTGGCGAACAGCTTGCCCTGGAGCACACTATTGTTAGCTTCATAAACTGTCTCACCTGCATCTTTTGTGTCTCTTTTGTGCATGGACTTTCATGAAATTAGTACCAAGGAATTTGTAGTAGCCCAAAGCTGGACCTCATTCTTGTGTGCCAGAGGAAAAAGCCAGATAGCAAAAATAGAGGATTTGAGTGTTTGTTCTTCATAAGTACTCAGAAATATCCAATAGCGGCATGTGAACAAACTAATAAAAAGTTAAATGTTTTTATTTGGCTGAATAAAGACACCTATCTTTGTTTGATAAAAGAGCTCTTAAGTAAATAAATCCTTAACTTGAGCTTCAAACATATATATAGGAAGCTATGGATGTAAGGAGGGAAGACAGATCCCAAAAATCAAACAATACAAGGCTTTTGTGATTCAAGAAAACACTATAATTAAAGACTTTCACTAGTTAGCTCAGTCTGGGGTACTGGGTTGGTATTGTCCATGGTAGATGGGGCTTGCTACTGGGGCTTCTAGTAGGTGAGTTTACTGTCTGTGCTCTGAAGTCAGTAGGGGTGTTGCTGACTGGGCTCCACATTCAAGTAGGGCTTCTGGCTGTGCCCTATGGTCAGGTGGAGTTACTAGCTGCATCCTTCATTCACCTCTAGCCACATCTAGATCATAGGGTGTGTCCCATCATAGGGTAGAACACCAGTTGGAATCTACTATTGGTCAGGGCTCATGAGCTGAGCTCCACAATTGCTCCTGGTCAGGTGAGACCTCAGACTGTGCTCCATAACTAGATAGTGCTGCTGGCTGGGCTCTGTATTCAGAAGTTGAGTGAGGCTCCAGTATGGGCTTCATGATTGAGTAGGTCTCTGGCTGTGTTCCATTTTTGGGCAAGGTCATTGGCTAGGCTGTGTAGTATAGAGGGACCTTCAGCTCTATCCTGCAGCTTAAAGGAGCTAGAGACTGTTCTCTGAATTTCCAAAGGGCCACTACCCAGGATTTCTCAGTGGATGGAGACAGATTATGCTTCATGATTGGATGGAGTCACTGGCTGGGCTCCTTGACTAGAAGAGAAAACAGGCTTTGTTCAGCCATCATACAAGACCACAGGCCAGGATCTGAGGCTACCCAGGATCAGTATTCAGGCTGTTTGGTTACACAAGGCTAGGGGTTATACTTAAAAGTTGGGTAAAGCTATTGGTTTGGCTTCTTGCCCAAATGGGCAATTACGATGTGTTCTATAGCTGCCTGCATTCTCATGCCAGGCTTCCTGGTTGGGAGGGACTAAAGACCATACTGCACAGTTGAATGGGGCTGCAAATTTGCTTCCCTGCCCAGATGAGCCTTAGTACAGGCTCCATGGCTGAACACCCAGAGCATACAGTACTGTAATCCAGCTGCCTGGTAAGTTAGGGCCCTCAGTTTGGCTCTGCAGATGGGCAGAGTCACTGGCTGGGTTCTGTTTGGGAACTGCCACTGTAAGCAGGAATGCATTGGGGCAAGATCTGAGCCCTGTTTGCTACAAGCCCATCTTCCTTCTCTATCTCTATCTGATCCCCAGTGGTCAAACCCCACATATTCCCCCCAGTGATCTACCTGGGGCAAGACCTGAAAAGTATTTCTGGGAAACATTCCACAAGTCTGGGGGAGCTGGATGTCACCTTGAGTTCTCTTTTCCCACTGGAGAAACTATAGTTTTTGAAGGGGTTTCTTGGTGCTGTGCTGTACTGGCCTGGAGAAAAGGTGATATGGTCAGAATATAGCCACTTTTCTTATCCTTCCAATATGGTCCCCCTTGGTCCCTATGGCCTCATCTCCAGGTTCTGGGATCTTCACAATGGTGTCTTATTTATGAGTAGTTGGTAGCTGATCTTCTTGTGAGAGGGATTGAAGTCAGGAAAGACCTATGTTGTCATCTTGATGATGTTACCCATCTCCCTGGAATTTACATATGAATAATCACTTATATGAAGCATTATGATTTCACAGGGCTCTTTTCTAAAGAGGGACTATGAAAAATGAATAATAGGTAGCCTGGCTGTTGCTTTCTTGCAATCTCCAGATTGTACTGAGTACTGATGAAGTAGGGCAAGGCATTGTTTGGATTGAAGATGCCCTTCTATCACTCAATATGGCACTGATTTTAGGAACAAGAAAAATGTCTGTAATTCTATCTGGAGTGAGATTGGCATCCCAAGAGATAAATAGAGGTGAAAGGTGCATCAATATTTAGCTATCCTCTTTTCTTGATTCAGGCAAGCACTCTTGTATAATTATATAAAAAGAATCTTGTACCAAGATTTTAGCTGCTAAAAATAAGTTAAAGAAAAATATGTTTGATTTCATTGTAAAATTTAAGTTAAAATTCCTTTAGGCCTCTTCTGGATGGGTTGCTAACCAACACACAAGTTCCTTAACTTTGTTATGAAGTTCATCAGTTTTTATCTATATTTCTCCACACAATTATCTAGGAACAATAGCAGAATTCACAAGTCCACATTAAACTTTCATGAAGATAGACAAAACAAAGAAATAAGCAAATAACAGAAAAAAAACTCAATAAATTTAAAAGGGTATATTCTCCAATCAAAATTCACTTAGGTTAGAATCAACAAAAGAAAATATTTGAAAAAAAATTCCCTAGCTTTAGAAATTGAAAATACAACATTTGGAACTGAATGAAAATGAAAACAATCAAGAAAGAGAGAAAGAAAGAAAGAAAGAAAGAAAGGTAGAAAACTAATGCTCTAAGCTTCTAAGTTGAGCAGTTGAATGAAGACCTAACTAAGCTCAAAGTACCTAAGAGAACAAAAAAACAAGTAAAGACAAGAGTAGAAATTATTCACATAGAACCTGAAAAAAATCAATCAAAATCTGGTTTTTGTTTTTAAATAGATAAGAAATTGACATGTTTTTAGGGAGGCTGATAAGGGAATTAGAGAAGCTCAAGTTACCAATACTAAGAATGACAGATATATATCATCATAGATCCTCAGACATGAGAAGGATAGCAAGAGAATATTATAAACACCTTTATGTAAATAGATTTGATAACTGCAATGAGCTGAATATTTGTGTCACACCAAATTCTAATGCTGAAATCCTCATTCCTCAATGTGATGATGTCTGGAAGTGGGCTGTTAGGTAGTAATTAGGTCATGAAGGTAGAGCCTTTATGAATGGAATTATTGTCTTTATAAGAAGGATCCCAGAGAGTTCTGAGTTCTTGCCCTCTTTTTTCATCATGTGAGATAAGACTGCAGTTTGCAACCCTGAAGAGGGCTATCCTTGGAACCCAACCATGCTGGCATTCTGTTCTCAGACTTCCAGCCTCTAGAACAGTGAGAAATAAATTTATGTTGTTTATAAACCATCCACACTAGGGTAATTTGTCATAGTCACCTGAATTGACTAAGACAACAACTTAAATGAAATAGACAAATTATTTGAATATATGTATAATATAAAAAGTTATAAATATACATAACATAAAAAGAAAACCTATATAACACAGTTCAATTAAAGAAGTTGGGTTCATAATAAAAAACATTTCAAGTCCAAATGGCATCTTTGGTGAATTCTATTAATCTTTTAAGGTAGATATAATACACATCCTTCACAAATTCTTTCAGAAAATGGTGGAGGAACAGAAATTTCCCAAGCCATCTTCTAATCCCAAAACAAGACAAAAACATTATGTGAAAAGAGAACTACAAACTAATATCCTGGAATAAATAAAAAGGATAAGTGAGGCTCAACCCAAAAATGCAAGGGTGGTTTAATATTCAAAAATAAATCAATGCTATTTAAATATTGACAGAATAAAGGGAGAAAAACATACGACTATCCCAATATATGCAAGTGTATTCTCATATATTTGCATTGGAAATGTTAAATTATATAACCACTTCAGAGAATAGTTTGGTAATTACTTAAGTGAGAAATACACATACCTTATGACCTAGAAATTCCATTCATAGGTTTTTACCCAAGAAAACATTTTAAGAAGTTTCCTCAAAGACCTGTATATAATTGTACATGGCAGCTTTAGTCATAATATCAAAATTGGAAATTACTCAATGTTAGAAGCAAGTGAACAGCTATGTAAGTTGTACGTGTGTGTGTGTGTGTGTGTGTGTGTGTGTAAGGGAATAGTACTTACCAGGAAAATAAATGAACAATGAACTACTACTAGATAGAACCACATGCATAAATCATAAAACATTATGCTGAGAAAAATAGCCAGGCACAGAGTATATACTGGATGATTCTATACATATGTAATTCTAGAAGAGACAAAACCAATCTATTGTGATCCAAGGTAGATCAATGGTTGCTTTGGGTTTGGAGTTAGTGTGGATTGACAGCAAAGCAGCATGAAGAAACCATTTAGGATGTTGCAAGTATTATATATCATGCTTGTGATGGCATTTACACCAAAGATGTATATATTTGCCAAAACTCATCAAACTGTACCCTTAAAATTGTTCTATTTTGTTCTATGCAAATTTTATCTTAATAAAATCGATTTTAAAGAACAGCAACCACTAGAAAGATTTTGAGGATTCTCAGTATACAAAGCTGCATGGTCAAGGTTGTACATGGCTCCTCCCTTTCCACAGTATAATAAAGCTTTTCTCATTCAGGGTGCCAACCAGCCCAGCAAGTTCTCCACCCAGGGAGCTGAGCTCTTAATGAAACAGAGGCTAAAAGGTGAGCCCAAACTGCCCCACAACTGCTTACTCTGGAAAAAAGGCACCAATACCCCTCCAGAGGTAATCCTCTTAAAGATGTAAATTCACAGGAAACATTTTTTATGGAGTCCCTTTACTGTTCAGGCATTCTTGTAGTGTCTACTTTTTTTTCTTATTCTGAGGTTTTGTTTTGTTTTTAATCCTTCTCAGTATGATGATAGACTTATAGGCTGGTAGGGCGGGAAAGTAGCTAGATTAATGAATTAGTTCATTCAATACTTAACAAACTTTATCAAGCCTGGAACACTGTGTGGCCAAAAAGTAGTAAATGGACAAATGAGGCTCCTAAGAGATGAAAAAATGCAAATTGGGAGTAGATTTGGTGCATTATTGTAATACCACTCTTTCTTATTTAACTGTCTTTAAATCAACTTGCAAAGGATAGTGGCCAGGCAAAGAAAGGATTCTTTGTAAAGCATCAGTGCTCAAGTGAGAATATTTATGCTAAGAAGTGGTAATCTGGGCCATGTCAGAATTGGTGTAGTAGAAAGGAAACAAGGGTTGTGGTATAACAAACCAGAATTTTGTGGAGAAGGAAAACTAAGTTCCCCCTACCCTTCTAGGTTCTTGGCTGAAACCCTTCAGTAATAAAAGGCAGATTAATAGGAAAAAAACAAACAAAATTTAATAACATTATACATGGGAGTTACGCAGGAAAACTGAGTAACTCCCAGAAATGGCCCAAGACACCACCTTAAATAACATCTCCAAGCTAAGGATAAAGAAGATATTGGAGGTGAGGAGTCAGTTGTGGGAGATTACCAGGAAATGCACAGTAACAAGGGTAAGGTTGTTATGAAGAATGAACACCGTGCCTTTTTCATTGATAAGTTTCTAGAGATTTAAATTCTTTTTTTTTTTAATTTTTTTTTTTACGTTTATTTTATTTTTGAGACAGAGAGAGACAGAGCATGAACGGGGGAGGGTCAGAGAGAGGGAGACACAGAATCTGAAACAGGCTCCAGGCTCCGAGCTGTCAGCACAGAGCCCAACGCAGGGCTGGAACTCACAGACCTGAGCCAAAGTCTGCCGCTTAACCGACTGAGCCACCCAGGCGCCCCTAAATTTTTTTTAATGTTTATTTTTGAGAGCGAGATAAAGAGTGTGTGAGCTGGGGATGGGAGACAGAGAATTCAAAGCAGGCTCTGCGTTGTCAGCCCAAAGTCAGATGTGGGGCTATAACCCAGGAACCGTGAGATCATGACCTGTGCGGAAGTCAGGTGCTCAACTGACTGAGCCTCCCAGGCACCCCAGTAAGTTTCTAGAGATTTAGACTTGCCCTTCTTTTCCTGTTACAGAGACAGACGTCCTCCTTTTTGAGCACGAATGTCTATATCACGATACACTGGGCAACAGGCCAATTTTGTCCATTAAGTCCCGTTTTTCAGTTTCAAAAAAACTCTTCCAGGAGCTGCACCCAAGGAGTATCTTCTCCACTTTGACAGGATTTAGACTTTGAACTAATGCTGCAAAAGGATAGGACTCTTGTGGGGGTAGGGAGGATCTTGAGGAGGCATATATTTATCTTTCATGTGAGATAAGCATAAATAATTTGTAACCAGAGGGCAGATTGCAGTTCACAAATTTGCATTACACAGTTGCATCTACAAATTACTAGATATTGCTCCTTTCAAAGGGTAAATCCTCTCTTCTCGAGTGTCAGCTGGATTTAAGGACTCATTTCTTACTACTAGCATGTGGTAGAATTGCTGGTGTGTAAGTTAGATCATTAAAGACGTCGTGAAGTCAGCTTCTCTCTTGGATGGCTCACTCCGGGGAAGTCAGCTATCATATTGTGAGCACTCAAACTGCCCTATGCGGCAGTCTTTGTGGTGAATTGGGGCCTCTGGCCAACAATCAGCAAGAAAATGAGACCTACTTTTCACAGCCACATGAATGAGCATTGAAATGGAATCTGTAGCCCTAGTCAAACCTTCAGATAATTGCAATAGTGGCTGACATCCATCAGCTACGCGTCTGACTTCAGCTGGAGTCATGATCTCACAGTTTGTGAGTTCAAGTCCTGTGTCAGGATCTGTGCTGACAAACAGCTCAGAGCCTGGAGACTGCTTCAGATTCTGTATCTCCTCTTTCTCTCCCCCTCCTCTGCTCATGCTCTGTCTCCCTCTCTTCCTCAAAAATAAAGATTAGAAAAAATTAAAATAGTTTAGACCATAGGGATTATATTTAAACACATATTGGCATATATCAACCTGTGTGTGTGTGTGTGTGTGCATGTGCATATACACTCATGTTCATGAGTGTGTACCTCATGAGACACCTCTAACCAAAAAGCAGTTCCAAATTCCTACCTCATAGAAACTATGATATAGTAAGTGTTTGTTGTTTTAATCCATTAAGTTTGGGGGCAATTTGTTATGCAGTAGTAGACAACTAACAATATGATTCATAACCTAGAAGAGTGATGTTTTAGTTTAATAGTGTGCAAAGTTTGAGGAGTTTATAATTGGCAAGAGGAAGCAGTGAGTACTAATACCATTTCAGTGCCAAACTTTTATGCAAATTAAGTAAAATGTGTCAGCAAACAAAAAGCCATATTTCCCTAAGTTGAATTATTACTAAATTCATATCCAACTGGCACTCAAAATTGTTTGAACTTCTTCAATACGATCATGGAAAATCAAGGTTTAAAGTCAGGTATCATATACCCACTTAACAAATAGTAAAAATGCCACAGGTCTTGAAGATATTTTAGGGTGGCATAGAATTTATCTTCAACATATTTAATTAAATCCAATGATAATTATGAATTTTTAATTACTATCTTACTATTCATTTCCAATGAGAGATTTCTCTTTTTAGCAGGATTTTCAAGTACCACAAATTAAAGTAAAATGTTAAAATCTTAGACTCTCCTTAGAATTTATGTACCACCAATATTAAAAAAAACTTATCCAATTAAAAAGAATAAAAAATTATAATAAATTGTGAAACAGAATGATTATATGTAAAAAAAAAAATGTAAGGACTTTTTAAATTAAATTATTAAGCCCCTGAAATGGCTTTTATATGACTAATCTTTAATTACTGAGAGCAGAAGAAAATAAAGAAAAACATTTAAATATTTTTCTTGTTAGATAGCAAAGATAAGACATTAATATTAAGAGATGTGTTTTTCCTAGAAACAGATATAAATAGAATGTATCTAAGGATTTTTGTATACGGAACAGAGTGAGTAATGGCTTTTTTGAACTATGCAACATCCAGATCGAAAGAATAATTCTGATACAGACCATCTGTATAGGCTGAAGAAGCAATGGTAAGTGATAAATTGCTGGGGATATTTTTTTTAGGCATTGAGATCAAGGAGCCTAGGCAGTTCAATTCCAATTCTAACTGTTTAAAAGTATAGGAATGGAATTGGAGGCTACTGTTATATTAGCATAGCCATTTGTTCATCTGCCTGAAATATCAGGTGTGTTATGCAAAGCTTTGTAAGTGCTCTATTGGCTATCAGTTCACAGCAGACTTATCCATTATGTCATTGTGCTGACAGTCCATGTGGTTGGCTTACATGCAAGTTTGAGTCTGTGAATTTAAGGGAAATAGAATTATTACTCTCATTTTGATTTTAAGAGACAGCTTTATATTCTTACACAGTAGTAAAATGGCTCTCTTGTTTTTCATTACTCAGTGATGCCATAATGACCTTTTAAACTAGTGTAGACCAGGGGCGCCTGGGTGGCTCAGTCGGCTACGCGTCTGACTTCACCTGGAGTCATGATCTCACAGTTCGTGAGTTCAAGTCCTGTGTCAGGATCTGTGCTGACAAACAGCTCAGAGCCTGGAGACTGCTTCAGATTCTGTATCTCCCTCTTTCTCTCCCCCTCCTCTGCTCATGCTCTGTCTCCCTCTCTTCCTCAAAAATAAAGATTAAAAAAAATCAAAACAGTTTAGACCATAGGGATTATATTATATTGGGATATATCAACCTGTGTGTGTGTGTGTGTGTGTGTGTGTGTGCATGTGCATATACACTTATGTTCATGAGTGTGTACCTGTATTCCAGATCCAGCTAACAGCGTTATTCCATTTTTTGAAGCTAAAGCCCAGAGTATAATTTCCCCTTTATGGTTATTTAATCCAGAGTATAGATGAGGGAAAAAGAAAACCATGAAGAGTGGCTAATTAGCAAATCAAGATATGTGGAGAGAAAGCTCACACTCCTTCCCTAACACCCATGCCTCAGAGCCCTAGGGAACAGAACAATTTGTAAGAGATTCCTCTCACTCAGCTTCTCTTCTATTTATTTATTTATTTATTTATTTATGTTGATTTACTTTTGAGAGAGAGAGAAAGAGACAGAGCGTGAGTGGCAGGGGGTGTTGCAGAGAGAGAGAGAGAGAGAGAGACCCAGAATCTGAAGTAGGCTCCAGGCTCTGAGCTTTCAGCACAGAGCCCAATGCAGGACTCGAACCCACAAGCAGCAAGATCAGCGAGATCTGGGAGATCAGCGAGACCTGAGCTGAAGATGGAAGTTTAACCCACTGGGCCACCCCAGTGCCCCACTCAGCTTCTCTTCTAAACTACATCCATACAGATGCACATGTATAGGCATAGTATACAAGAGTTACCACTTATCAAATGTTTTCTATATGCAGACACAGTCCTAATAGTTTAATATTATTTATTCATTTTATGTTTATAACATTCCTATGAATATATATTTTTTAACTTATTTATTTTGAGAGAGAGAGAGAGAGAGAGAGCAGGAATGGGAGGGACAGAGAGAGAGGGGGAGAGAGAATCCCAAGCAGGCTCCACACTATCAGTATGGAACCAATGCAGGACTGGAACTCACAAACCCCGAGATCATGACCTGAGCTGAAGTTGGAAGCTGAATGGCCTGAGCCACCCAAGTGCCCCCAGGAAGATATGATTATCTGCATTTTTACCCATGAGGAAACAGGAGCACATGAATGTTAAGTAACTTATCCAAGGTCATTACTAGTGAGTGACAGATCCAGCCTTTATTCATCTTTAACCCATGCTTTTATCTACTATGTCATATTGCATACTTTTTGTACTATGTGTTATACTTTTTACTATAATAATATTTCATATTCTTTCTCCATAACTTAAAAAAAGCATATGAATCTGAGAAAATAGTCATAATAAGTTACCAAGATTATGTCTAGTTTCAGTCCAGTTTTTATTTTTATTTTTAAAATTTTTCTATGTTTTATTTATTTTTGAGAGAGAGAGAAAAAGCACGAGTGGGGGAGGGGCAGAGAGAGAGAGAGGGAGACACAGAATCTGAAGCAGGCTCCAGGCTCTAAACTGTCAGCACAGAGCCTGACATGGGGCTCAAACTCACAAACTGTGAGATCATGACCTCAGCTGAAGTCAGACACAACCAACTAAGCCTCCCAGATGCCCCTCAGTCCAGTTTTTAAAAACCCTCATACATACACACATATAATTTTCACGTCTATTTAACTGTTACCCAGCTTTACCATCCTTTGCTGATGGTGATATTCTTTTTTAAATAACTTATGACCCTGGATGGCTGAGTCGGTTGAGCATCCGACTTCGGCTCAGGTCATGATCTCACCGCTTGTGGGTTCGAGCCCAGCGTCGGGCTCTGTGCTGACAGCTCAGAGCCTGGAGCCTGCTTCGGATTCTGTGTCCCGCTCTCTCTCTCTGCCCTTCCCTCGCTCATGCTCTGTCTCTCTCTCTCTCTTTCCCAAGAATAAATAAAACATTAAACAAAATTTACAGAGTTTAAGAACAATACATTTAATTTTCTTGAAGTAAATTTTTATCTTTCATTATATTGCGAGGCCCATATCTTGGATGAAACAATTATTTTCCAGTTCAAATAGGAAAAAGCTCTACTTGTTGTCCCAATGCCTTGGTGCTTAAGTCATTTCCCTAAGGCAAGAAAAGTTATTTACTGAAATATAAACAGTCAGCAGATTTTAGTAATATATTGTGAATCGAAGAAAAAAATTGGATTAGAAGGCCTTAAGGCAGTTTTAATTAAACAGAGTAGGGACACCTTCAGAAACCCAAAGTCAGTGCTGTGCTCCCCTTAGACTTCATCTGGTAGAGTCTTGATTCTAAGAAGATAAAATAAGTCCAGAGACATAAAGCAGCATCCAATCTAGGTAGCCCCCTCCAGGAATGCAGAACTTTATATATGGGTCATCATGACCCTTTGAAGAAGCAGAACATAATTTACTGTTCTGTCTAGAACCTCAGTGCCATGGAATGAAGAGAAATCTGTCTGTGGTAGGTAGCAGGACTCAGACACACTTGAGAAGCTCAGGGTATAGTCATACGATTCTCCAACACTGAGAAAACAGTCTGGGAAGGTTACATGCATGACACAGAATCTGCCTGGTAACCATCCTAGATCTCCACCAGGTGGGGGCAACGTGCTTTTCCACTGGCCCTTTCTAGAGCTTGATCTTTTTCAAAAACTTTTCAAGGGGTTAGCAGAAGAACTGATTCTTTCCCTCTTTTGCTTAAACACCTTCAGTGACTAAAAGACTCTCCTCCACTAAGGTAGTCACTCTAAAATGAGATTCCCCTCGTTATTAACATGGTGCTTCTTTATTCTTAGAATCCCTATGTACGGGTAGATTCTAAACACTAGAAGCTTTAAGAGTATGGTAGAAGGTCTGACAATGGGAGTAAGGATACTAAGGATACTATTTGATTCATAGAGAAAGGATGGAAGATTTCAAGGGGGGAAAACATTTAAAAGTGGAAGCTGTGTACTTAGAAACACAACAACTTTTGTAATCTAACCATTTTATCAAGAATAATCTCCACAAGGCAGCCTCATAAAGAATGTTCTTTGCCTCTGCATCTCACACCTGTCCAGCAGCTCACCCCTAAATTATTGTATATTATAAATATATTTCTTGTTGGTACTGTGGTTACATTGCAGATGCATAAAATATAGATGTGTAAAATTGAAATTTTAATGAGTTGCGCGATAAATCACTGAAATTTCCCAACAAAAGGGAAGAGAGTGGAAAGCCAGTCAAGTTATATCAGAGAAAAAAACATGATGTTCACACATGTTCTACTACATGTAGTAGAAAGAGGACAATGTCTGGAGTTAAGAGATCTCAGTCCTCAATACAGCTCTCCCACTTACCACTTGCTTGATCTGGTCAAGTTACTTTACTGCTCTGAGTCTCAGTTGCCTCATGTGTGAAATGGGGTATCAGTCCACACAGGATTGGCAAACATCACCCAGCGGGGAAGCCATGCAAGTGCTCGCTGTAACTTACAAAGCTTTATAAATGTTAGGCTTTTTTTGCTACTTGTTTTCTTTTATTTCTTTTTTCTATACTCCCTTATGACTTTTTGCTTACTTCTTTATCTATGTCTAATAGAAAAATACATTTATGGATTGGATCTTCTTTATTATTACAGGTATTGTCGCAAGCAAGCAAACCAACAAAAATCCTCTAATTGACTCATGGGGTAGTAGGGAAACACTTGGTTTCCCTACATTTGGTCTGAATTCAAATCTGAAATCTATCTATCTATCTATCTATCTATCTACTATCTATCTATTTATTTGATGAGTAGGTGGCACACAATGTTACATTACTTTCAGGTGTACAACATAGTAATATGACTTGTCTATCCCTCATGCTATGTAGTGTAACTACCACCTGTTATCCTACCACCTTTTGCAACATAATTGCTTATAGTCCTTACGTTGTATCTTTTATCCCCATGATTTATTCATTCCACAACTGGAAGCCTGTACCTTCCACTCCTCTTCCTCCATTTTGCCGTTCCCCACCCCCTCCCTCTGACAAACGTCAGTATATTCTCTGTATTCATGGGCCTGTTTCAGCTTTTTTTTTTTTTTGATTCTGTATAATAGATATTATATGGTATTTATCTTTTCTGTCTAATTTATTTTACTCAGAATAATACCTTCTAGGTCCATTTATATGTGGCAAATGGCAAGATTACATTCTTTTTTTTATGAAAAAATATTGTTATATATATATATGTATATATATGTGTGTATATATGTGTGTGTTTGTATTTGTGTATATGTGTGTGTGTATGTATATATGTTTGTATATGTGTGTGTATATATATATATATATATATATACACATACTGATGGTGAATATATATATATATATATATATATCACCATCTTTATCCATTCATCTATCATGTCTTCCATATCTTGGCCACCCCATGAATATAGGGGTGAATATATCTTTTTTAATTAGTGTTTTCACTTTCTTTGGGTAAATACCCAGTAGTAGAATTACTGGGTCACATGGTATTCAGTCATCTATTTACAAAATGTGATATGACTTACTTAGGTGAATTGTTTTAAGTTTAAACAAAGTAACATGTAACTAGTATTTAACAAATGGTACATTTAATTTTTAGTTTCTTTCTTTCTCATTTGACCCAATAAAGACTGATATAATTGTTTTACCTTCAAGAATCATATAGACTTCTCAGCATTTTTAATTTTTGGTTTGTAGCCTTCTCTCACTCTTTAAACTTTAAATACATAGCAAGGATATATAAAATGTAAAATAAAATTTTAAAAATATATAGTCATATTAAAAGAAATAAACATTCTATGACACAAATCAATACAGCTAAAGTTTTCTCTGGCTTTAGGTCAAAATTCAGAGTCAACCAGAAGTTCTGTTCTTGAGAAATAAAAGTTATACATCTGAGGTGTAGCACTGAGACCTCGAGTAGAGTTTAAAGCTAGGAATTGTGTAGAACTCTCCAATTCAGTAAAAGAAGCTGAAAAACGTATCTGTTGGAGCTCCCTGAGGCTCATGTGGGGATCTGTGGTTTAGGACATAGGACACAGCAGATACAGGCTCAGGTAGTGGACTGGAGCCAGGTCGGAGAGATCGTCCGATATCATCTCAGGAGAGGATTTGGGACCCTACATTGAAAATGGTGTTCTAACATGCCTGGGTGGCTCAGTCAGTTAAGCGTCTGACTCTTGATTTCAGTTCAGGTCATGATCTTACAGTTTCTCGAGTTTGAGCCTCGTGTTGGACTCTGTGTTGACAGTGTAGAGCCTGCTTGTATTCTCTCTCTCTCCCTCTCTCTCTGCTCCTCACCCCCATTCACGCTGTCTCTGTCTCTGTCTCTCAAAAATAAGTAAATAAACTTAAAAATTTTTTAAGTAAAAAAGATTATTTTTTTATTTAAAAATAAAACTTCATTTAAAAATACTACTTCATGTGGCCTAGATTCGAGGCCACATAAGGTAGTATAAAAACAGCAACACTATTAGCTAGGCAAAATGTTGGGGGAGGGAAACTGAGAGACCTCCCATTCAAGATGAGCCTGAGGTTCAATATCCCAAAACCCACTCAGAACACTAAAGCTATTTATAAAAATCAGTAATTAGAGATACGTTTACTATAAATGATACGAAAATACTACAACAATGTTAAAATAACTATAAAATGATATGGTTAGGAGCTTTGGATAAATAAGTGAAATAATCCTATCAAAAATTGAATAAGATACTATGAAACAAAAATAACCACAAATGGAAAAAAGATGAAAAAATTTAAATCATACTTATTTCATTTAAAGACTGGTTGATAGAATGAACTCTAGAATGGATACAGTAGTTGAACAGATTGAAGAAACAGGGTATAATACCAAATAATTCACTCACAAAGCAGAGATAAGAGAGATTTTAGAAAATAACAGAACTTTTTAAAAAACATGTAAGCAAGCTTATGAATCCCTAATAGATGTATAGAAATAAATTTCACTACTATACAGTACAAATTTAATATTGAAAAATCATATTACAGGGGCACCTGAGTGGCTCAGTCGGTTAAACATCCCACTCTTGGTTTCAGCTCAGGTCATGATCTTGTGGTTCATGAGTTCGAGCCCCACATCGAGCTCTGCATCCGGCTCTGTGCTGACAGTGCAGAGCCTGCTTGGAATTCTCTGTCTCTTTCTCTCTCTGCCCCTTGTCCACTTGTTCTCTCTCTCTCTCTCTCTCTCTCTCTCTCTCTCTCTTTCTCTCTCTCTCTCAAAATAAAAAAAAATTAATTAATTTAATTTAAAAAAAGAAAAATAAGATTACAATTTAAAATAGAAGGGATTTTCTTTAATATGACAAAAGAATCTATCAAAGAAAAGAAGGCACAACATAACATGCAGTAGTAAAACTTTAAAATATTTACTTCAAAGACAAGGTCACCCATTATGCTCCACACCTTCCTTCAAATTTTACTGGAGGACATGACAATGCATAGTTAGAAACAAATGTAACCTAATTTGAACTGGATATAAGTGGCTATAAAAAAACACCAGAACCCACAGTGGTGAGGATAAGGTTATAAATAGTAGAGTTCAGCAAACTTGTTCAAAACTGTATCAACTTACCCAAATCAATAATCCATTGGAAAATGTAATAAAAATGGCATAATAAAATTAAAAAAACACTTCAAAGATTAATCATATTATAAACTTCTTAGGAATAAATCTTACCAAAAGATGTTCAAAACACTTATCGATACAATCTAATTGAAACAAAATAACACCTCAATAGAGTATATGATGTTCATGGATGAGAAAACTTCCCTCCATAAAAATATGTTAATTCTTTTAAAGTTAATTTATAAATTCAGTAAGTCACAAGCAGGAATATTGACGTAGTTTATATGGAGAGGAAAAGGTCAACATGAGTCAAGAAAATTTCAAATAACAAAAATGATGCGAGGAAGTTTTATGTACTTAAACGTCAATATTTATTGCAAATGTAAAATATTTAAAATAGTGTGAGCTATTGGTACAAATATAGAAAACAAATAGTGGCAGAAAATAGAACAAAAAGAAACATAAAATATAAATATACATTTATATGTCATATTACAGAAGTGTCATTTTAGGTTAAGGGGAAAAGAATATATCATTTGAGGAACAATTAGCAATAAAAAATAGGTATATAACTAATACCACACACACACACACACACACACACATGATTTTGAAATAGATTAAGTAGCTACATGTTAAAAACAAAAATGTAAGCATTTAAAAAGAAATCAAAAGCTACTTATCATTAATTGTTCCAGGAAAGTTTTCTTACACTAGACTTAAAAATCATTAATAATAAGGAAAATTATTGATATATTTCAATGCATCAAAATCCATACTTTCTATATTACAAATTAATCCATAAAAAACTTAGAAAGAAATTCAGACTAGGAAAAGTTATTTGCATAAATATCTAAAGTAGATGAAAAAACTTCAGCAAATCAATTAGAAAAAGTAATCTAATATAAAGTTGAGAAAGGATACAAACTGACAAATCTCTGATGAGGATCCTTCACAGCTGTATTGATTTATATCAAATTGCCAGAAAACTTAATTTTTTAAAGCAGTGAGCATTACTCCCTTGGTCTGGAGTTTGAGAGTAGCCTAGGTGGGTGGTTCTGGCTCAGGGTTTCTTATGAGCTTTAAAGCAAGGTATAAACCAGGGCTACAGGTGTTAGAAGCTTGAGTGGTCTAGAAGGTTCATTGCCACATTGACTCACCCTTAGAAGAAGGCCTTAGATCTTTGCTAGTTGTTAGCAGGGGGTGTCAGTTGTTTGCCGCCTATTATCAAAAGGCCTCAGTTTCCTACTACATAGACTTATTCATAGGTTGCTTGAGTGTACTCATGATGTGGCGCTTCCCACCCCCATCCCCAGCAAGGGCCAAAATATTTTTAATGTTTATTTTATTTTTGAGGGAGAGAGAGAGAGAGAGAGAGAGACAGAGTGTGAGTGGGGGAGGGGCAGAGAGAGAGGGAGACACAGAATCTAAAGCAGGCTTCAGTCTCTAAGCTGTCATCACAGAGCCCAATGTGGGGCTGAAATTCACAAGCAGTGAGATCGTGACCTGAGCTGAAGTTGGATGCTTAACTGACTGAGCCACCCAGGAGGCTCATTTAAGATTTTATTTTTAAGTAACCTGCACACCCAATGTGGGGCTCAAACTCACAACACCCAGATCAAGGGTCATAAACTCTGCTGAGTGAGCCATCCAGGCACCTTGAACTTTTTATTTTAAATCTGGGTGCAGGATAAGACCCTGTAGTAAAATTAAAACAATCAAAGCTGTATATACACACATATATATATTATACGTATGTGTAATGTATAGATATACATATATAATTTAATTATGTATATAACATGATATGGTATATAAAAACACCAATGGGCATGACAGAATTCAACTTCAGGACGCTGGTTCCTTCTTTTTTTAAAATCTTTTTAAAGTTTATTTATTTTGAGAGAGAGACAGAGAGAGAGAGAATCCCAAGTAGGCTCTGCACCATGAAAACAGAACCTGACATGGGGCTTGAACTCATGAATGATGAGATCATGACCTGAGCTGAAACCAAGAGTCAAATGCTTAACCAATAGAACCACCCAAGCATTCCGACGCTGGTTCCTTCTAGAAAGAGAGATAGATAAATGGAATGAGTCAGTGAAGGTACCAACAGATTTCAGAACTATCTGAAATGGTTTTTTTCTTTAAAAATCAAAACCTAAAATATTAAATATAATAAATAATACAATAAATATTGAAACTGATACAATTCAGTTGGTTTATTCAAGGCTCTCTATAATTTTTAACATTTATAATGCAATTATTTTTAAAAGAAAATTGAAATGGAAAACCGGAATATCTTGCCAATTATTCTATAGATTCAGTAAAGGTAGTTTTGGCATCCTGGATCTGTTGCCACTAAGCTGTGCAAGCCAGGCAACATTGTGTTTTTTCAAGTTATAGACTTTTTATTATCAATGCAGGATTATGAAATGACATCATATTTTCAAACAAAATACTAAGTAATTGTTTGCTATTTTTAATTCAACCCAAGTATCAGTCTTTTTCCCCATTAAGGGTCACATTCTTCTGTTACATATTGGCAAAGATTCAGTTGGAATTTGATAGTTCTGACATACTTCCTGAACCATCTAGCTGACAATTGTTTCTCATCATTGTGGGTTCTACTAATCACATCAGTTATCTTAACTATCTGAAACTCGTGATTGTAATCACCACCATAGACTGCTTCTCCCTGTACAAAGGCAACTTTCCTCCACAGAACCATCACATGCTGCTGTTTAGGTATCATATACCAAGAATTTCTGAATGGTTGGGATGGCTAAATCACGTAAGAGAGCTTAACAATTTAATTGCACTGTATTTGGCTTTCCCATATTCAGAATGAAAATTTTCAAGAAGGTTCAACGTTTCACTGGGGGAGTCTCATAGATGTCTTGATCTGACTTCAGACATTTAACATTTGGAAAGAATCCAAACTCACAACTTCTTCTGACTTCCACTTTATAAACCATCCTTATTTTTTAAGGAAGCCTACTATGCACCCAATGGAATTGGTTTTCTCTGGGACCTATTCTTTTTTTCTCCAGTTGTATTTGTTCATTAAGGAACACACTCCATGGGTGTCACCAGGACAGTCTATGGTCGCCTTTGGCATTCCTAGAACCATGGAATACTTTAAGGTTTTGAGGTTGCTTAGATACCCCAAGACTTGGAGAGCATTCCGGAGCAAGCATGACCACATCAAGTCTGCTCCTTTTGGATGTGTGAACTGTTACACCACAGTTTTGGTTTGCCTCATGTCCAGTAGGTAACCCATTTGATCTCTTATAAACATACATGTGTTCTTTCTTCATTTCTCAAAGATGCATAAAAATAGCATCTCAACATATTTTGTGGAAACATTTTCCTTAAAGCCTCCCAAGTCTGTAAGACTATTTGCATCACAATAAAGTTGGCATTTCATATAATTATTTAAAAGATTACTAGCATTGTGCAATTCTCCGCTCTTCCCATTTTCAAATTGCACACTTATGCCAGAATTAATAAATAAGCCTTTTCCTGGGCCAAATATACCTGGTGATTTCTGTTTTAATTATGAAAACACCAAGCTAAAGATTTTAAAATGCCATTATAAAAGCTTAAGTTGTTAGGTAAGACTTATCACTCTCACAGCTTCTGCTGGTGGCAGGGGAGAGAGAAATGTTTGGGGGCAAAAAAGGTATGGTATTTAGTTAATTGCTATTACTGTTATTGTTGTCATGAAGGTTCTCACTTACTATAAAATCAGCACACTTTCCATTTGGCTTTATGGACAGAGCTACTGTAAGTTTTTATGCAATGACTTACATTCAGGTTAACACTTTGTGGGTTTTTTTTCCTTTTTATATACTTCATATATATGAATATGCCTAGACATGTGTATATGGCGGTAACTGAGGAGGATTCAAGAAATTTGCATTTGTATTACTTGGCTTGGTACATCAACGAAGGGACAAGTATTCTGATAATCCTCAGGCATCTAGACATTAAACACAGTTAAGAAGGAGAGAGACAGAATGAGAGAAAGAGAAAGAGCGAGTGAGAGAATTAAATGTGAAGATTTGATGGGAAACAATGAGGCATTCATTTTTAATCAAGCCAAGATGTGGTGTCAGTTTTAAAGCCAATTGCTATCAGCAAAGAGAATCTGTTCACCAAAAGGCAAACCAACGGAAATCAAATGGATTACATTGGATGAATGCCATTTTCACTCGGACACTTCAAGTGGGATTATTCAGGCTTTTGCATTTCAGGTACACTACTAAAAATATTGTGGCATGAGAAGAAGCGAGAGCCAAAAATATTAGTCTCTGCTTCTAGAAACTTTGGCAACTAATTATCCCTTTAAAAAAAAAGTAAGGTTTTCTCCTACATAAAATCTATTTTATTGCAATTTGCAAAACAGCCGTTCCTTTAAAATAAATCATTGTTTATCAAGGGAAAGTTAATTGAAAAACATGTTTTTTCTAGCTAAATGGAAGCCTGCATCATGCAGGCAATAAACATTCTTGCTTGAAAGGAATTCTTGCTCCTTCTTCTAAAACTGCCATGGGAATAAAATAAAAAAGGGAGGGAGGGGGGAAAGGAGAGAAAAAGCCCCACACAGCTCTGAAGTTGTGTCTGACTTAGGAGCCAAATGGGATTTTGTAGCCCACAAGTTTTCTATTCACTTCTAAATTTAGCACCCACAAATTTCCCTTTTGGCAGCTCGTGTTCCCCAAACCCAAGTGCAAGCCATTTTTGAGGAATGTGGCTGTCAGTTGCTCCTTGTTAACAGCCTTAGCTAATCTGCTCCACTGGACATTTGGCAAAAGTTGATTTTATAGTTCCTGGATGCCCATACAAGTAGGATGAAAGTGAAAGCAGCAGTGGCGTGTAATACCAGTACATGAAATATAGAATGGACATACTTCAAAATGCCAACTACCTGCGGGTCTGGATGCCAGAGAAGGTAGCCTCTATGCCATAGTTCTATCCCTAAATAGGACACCGTTTTTGGATTCCTTGCTTATTCTCTTGGTAATAGGGATTATTTCCTGCAGATACAATTCTACATACCGTTTAATGTGCTCTCTTGGCATTTGTTGGAACCCTTGTAACAATAGATCATCAAGCCTTGCCTTTTAATGTTGATTGCTTTTTATGTCTGTCTCACCCACTTTTTAGTGAACGCTTTGTTTTATTAATTCTTAAAATCTTCACAGGGCCCAACTTGAGGGCTGATCTATAATATATATGTTTTGGAAATACTTGATAATGAATGAAAATGATGGTCTCTCCATTTCTCCTATTTATCAATCACCTAATACCCCCAAAGATTTCGTGTTTAGAATGGAGAAGGTGGTTCACAAGTGTCTATTCACAAATCTATGTCAGATGCGGTCTCTGCACTTGGAGGGAAATATGGCTAGGGAAATTAAACAGATTCACATTTTTTAATGTCTTCTTTGTGCTAGGCTCATTCTCTCATTTAATCTCCCCCAAATATTATAAATATATAATCTTATCTCCATTGTTTCAAATGAGGAAACTAAAGTTCAAAGGGTAGAATCATTTGCCCCAAACATGCAACCATTTTATGCTAATATGGGATTCAAGCCTAGATGCCTGGCTCCAAAGTGTGTGATTGATCCACTAAACATAACCCGTGATCATTGACAAATAAACAAAAGCCTCAAAACCAGTCCATCTTAAAAGAAATGTATGGAAATAAATTTATTCTGAATGAGAATCTTTTTTGAATTCTTTCCATACCAGAACATTTTTTTAAAATTGAATGCAGAAACTGCATTACAGTAGAAGCCAGATTTTACACATTTAATTGCTCAGAGTTTAAGAAATAAAATCTATCTCACCTTTTCATGAAGTTGTTCTTTTTACCACTTAATCAGCAAAATGACATTATCTAGTGGCACCTGATTACTTAGCATGTGTTTGGTGAGAGGTTGGTTGCTTGTTTTTTAATGTTTCAGAAATAATCAAATCAGAAGTTACCTAAAGATCATTTAGTATAAGAACACCCCTCAGAAATTCAGAAATTCCCTCACTGATACAGGATTGAGGAGGAGTTCTTTTTTCACCAGTTCTAGAGCTTCTACCCAAAGAGATTTTGCTTTTCAGTTTTTGAATTAGGATTGTACAAACTAGCAATGGTTTCTTATATAATCCATCCAGGTGACTAGAAATAAGTCCATAGTTGAAATATAAGTACAAAATATGAGCAAAATTCACTCATTCCTACACCCACATACATACATACAGCCACCACCCCCACCTCCCACCCCGCCGCATAAAGAACTGGTAGGGAAATGAAACAGATTATTCAGAGATCATGGAGAAAATGGTAGAAATATAAAACTTTCAAGATGGTGGCCAAAACTTGTGTGTATTTTGCCCACAGTTCTCTTCAAAGTTCAATTTGTATAATAACTGATTTTAGGACTCTCATGTAAGTCCTAATATCTTTTTTTTAATATGTGTTTTAAAGTTTATTTGTTTATTTTGAGAGAGAGAGAGAGAGAGAGAAAGAGGACGAGAACATGAAGGAGGAGCAGAGAGACAGGGAAAGAGAGAGAATCCCAATCAGGCACTGCATTGTCAGCACAGAGCTCAATGTGGGGCTCAAACCCACAAACCGTGAGATCATGACCCTCGCTGAAACCAAGAGTCTGATGCTTAACTGACTGAGCCATTCAGGTGCCCCAGTCCTAACGTCTTATAATAACAGCTCCATGAAGTAGTCAGAGTAAGTTTCACTTTTTATAAACTTGATGACTAAAGTTCACAAAAGTTTAGTGTTTTTTTTTTCTTTTGGAAAAAAGTGGAAAGATGTATAAATGGATGGATAGATGATAGACGAATTTATCATTCATGAATTCTGAACAGAGCAATATCGCCCCCAATGGGTAAAAATTGATTCTTAAGGGACAAAAAATATTTTACTTTTTAATATGTAAACTCAGATATACATACAGTAAATGAATAGATATACAACATATCTATGGTGTTAAAATTTCATGGAAGGATAACTTGAAAAAAAATCTAAAAAGATTCCTTAAGGAGCAAATAATTTTTTTAAATGGTTAAGAAAACACTGAGAGAGAGGGAGAGAGAGAGAAAGAGAAGGAGATTGGGGCAAGATGTGATGTGCACATTCAAATGATTTACTATGGATATTTAATTATTTTGCCATTCCTCATTCTTAGAGGTGCAATAATTTTCCTTCAACCTTGATGAAGAGTTAGGGATTAAATTTACCATACATTTAAAGATGGGAAAATGAGTTTCCAGATACTATGGATTCATGTTCTGGTCCCAGTGAGCTTCCAAGGTCTATTACGAAAGATTAACAAAAGTATTGGGTTTGAGAAGAGAATTACCTCTGAAACAAATAGGAAGGCAAAAGGAGGTCAGAAGATGGAATGAAGAAACAAAAAGTATGACTTACTCATGAGCTAAAACTCAGAAACTCAGGAGCTAAACTGAGAACATTTGCTCAAAATGGGAACAGATTTGCAGTCCATTAAGAGCCAAGTAAGTGGCTCTAGTAAAAGAGCACTATAAGTGATGACATTCAAAAGGCCAGGGGCCAAATAGAATTGCATTTCATGTTTGAAACACATTATATTTTGCTTGTCTGACATTCTTTTCCTCTCTACTTTACCTGGTGAGCTCTTACTTACTCTTCAAGAACAATCTTAAATGTTTCTCCATGACACATTCTCAGATGTCTGACATTCTTTTCCTCTCTACTTTACCTGGTGAGCTCTTACTTACTCTTCAAGAACAATCTTAAATGTTTCTCCATGACACATTCTCAGATCCCCACAGTGGACCCAAACTTCTGACTGATAATATGTGATTACCCTGTAATATTCACTTAAGAGAGCATTTATCACATCTCATTACAATGTTTATGCCCAACAAGAGTGACTTCCTTAAAATGTGAACTGTTGTTTTTCTTTCATCTTGGATTGTTTGTTGACTACTTACATAGCTTGGACATAATACATGAATAAGACATGATCTACTTGGTACTTTTATGGGTACAATTTTATGGGTACAAAATTATGGGTAATTTTATGGTATAATTATGGGCAGGGGGCATTATGCTTAGCCCCAAACTCCCTAACTTATGTATATTAGCCAGTTGAACTGGGTCCAAAGTCTTAAAGAATGAATAGTGTCTTTCTTATTTATTTATTTATTTATTTATTTATTTATTTATTTATTCGATGGTACAGACAGTACAACAAATAGGAGCACCAATTCCCTGCCCACTCAGGCAGACTTATAGTCGGGAAATTTCCCTATGGAATAAAAATAGCTGTTATTGGATGCAATATTAAGGCTTTTTCCTGGACTATGTGCTACTGGGTCCCCATTTTCAGTCGCACATTTAAAATGGAGAGCATAAGAATTCAGTTCGATTTCAAAGCATCATCCTGATGGCAGTGTTCTATATAATGAAATTTGACTTCATTTATTTCTTGTTCCTGCTACTGTTAGCATGCATGACACAAAATTCACTGAAGTGTTTCTTTAAATTTTTAAGATCACAAGTGGAGGATTATTATTCATCGGACTTTTGCTTGTGAAAAATAATTTCTTGTAAAATGTAGTCCTAATTTTTACTGACTTGTTTGCCTAACAGAGCTTGATGAAGCAAATTTAGGTCCACAAGGGACTTTTTATAGTCAGAAACTCTTGGGAATAAAATATTATTATTTGTATTTTTCCCCCACAAACTTGATATTTTTCTATTTTCTTTACTAAAGGATGAAAATCACAAATGAATTTTAGAGTTTCCTTAAAGTACGTAAATATGTAGCATGAATATGAAATTAAGCATGACAAAAAATAAGGAATTCAGGTTAATAGTCATAGCTGGGGAAGAAGAGAAGGAAATCTAATCAATGCTGGGTACAGAGGGGATGGGATCATAAATATATTCGTAGGTTTCATCCTTCAATGAAAATCTGAGCAAATGTTAGTAGTATTTAAACTGAGTGATTGGGTCACAGATGTTGGCTATGTTACTATCAATTATTGTCCATGTGTGTGGAATATTTAACCAGAAAAAAACCCACAAAGTTTTCAATAAAAGAAATTCCTTTGGTTGTTCATTGTGGCCAGTACTGATACTTGTCTGTGCAATGGCCAATACTTCATCTTCTTTCTACCTAATATATCTCTAATTATTTTCACCCTTCTTTGAGCAATCTTGTCCTTCAGGTAGGCTGAAACTCTCCCCACCTGTAGAGAATGAATTTCATTATCTCTGCCAAAGATTGGTTTAGGCAAAGGCATATAATATAATTTTGACCAATGAGAGGGAAAGGGTATGTGAGGGAATTCTGGGAAGTTTTCTGGCTTTAAATAAAGACAGACACATGAAGAGTATCATCTCTCTTCTACTGCTAGGCATTGTTTTACCTGCATGTGATTCCTGGAGCTACTGCAGTCATCTGATACCTGGGGAGACCACCCTTGACTGGTAAGTGAATAGATGGAGAAGGCAAAGCAGAAAGAGGGAGGAAGGTGTCAGTTAATTGATTACTGAATTAATGAACTATGCAACTCTTGGCTTTATATTTCTTGTAATGGTGAGATGACAAATATTCTTAAAGCTATTTTTTGAGGCCACTAAAAACTTTCTGATTGATATATACTTGTTTGTTGACTTATTTTTATATTGGATTGTTAGGCTAAATTGGATTTTATTTAGGATAAATTCCCAAGAATAGAGTTATTAATCACTCTTGGAATGTGTTTTAATTTTACCTTCCAATATAATAACTTTAAAATTCAATTACCTAAGAAAATGCAAAGACTGAAAAATAATGAACATAATAACTGTTTAATTAAGTGAGAAAATTTGAGCTCTGGGGACCCTGGGTGGCTCAGTCTGTTGAGTGTCTGACTCCTGATTTTGGCTCAGGCTATGATCTCACGGTTCCTGGGATCGAGTCACCAGTGGGGTCTGGGCTCTGTCCCTTCCCAGCTTATGCTCTCTCTCCCAAAAATAAATGAACTTAAAAAACAAAAACAAAAAAAAATTTGAGCTATGGATCTTCTTTCCAGAAAAAAATATCACAGATGGGCCAAAATCAAAATATTGTCTAAAATTTCAGAGGCAGATAGGCTTCTTGGAGCCAGTTCATTTCCTGTGAATTATGTTAGGAATCCCTGATACAGCTTTAAATTACATAATAGTTCCACATCAGTTATTTTATCTAATGGTTGTATATGCTGATTTCTATGAAAATTCCATGCCCACTCCCAGTTTTATTTATAAATACCTTTTCTATCCCAGCAACAGTTTGGGCTTTGTAGTTGAGGTAATACAATCTCCCTCCTCAAACTCATAAACCATGTTATCCTTCTGTACCAGTCTTTCCAAACTTCTTTGAACTCACCAGACAAATATTTCTTATATGGATACTATTCTTAGATTTCTCCCTACTCTTGGTTTTTTAAGTTAAAGAAGGTCGCTCTGGAATTGTTGGCAAACATCAGGCATTTTTAATTATCATTAGTGAATTGTTTCAAATGGGGCAGATAAAGGAGCCTCTGGTTGTCAGAGTCATTAATGCTGATTAAAATAGGCTGCGTGGGTCCATGGTGCAAGTTTGTTTGTTTTGAAGCATTCACACTCTAAGGAATCCAGGCCAGCCTTCCCCATTACCATGGCAATATCCAGATCGTGTGTATATGATGGGTAGAGTATGCTCTGACAACTAAAACATTAGCCTGGTCCAAAATTGTGCCCAAATAAATAAAAGGAGGTAAAAATGAAAAGGCATGTGTACTTGTGAACACTTAACCCAGTTCTAGTCTTCTGGAACCATTAAAACAGACTTATGTAGACACTTCCATCCTTATGTTCACTTATTTATTCCCACGCACTAATATTGATACGACGTTCAGAATGTGTTTGAACAAGTTCTTTTCGTCTTTTCCCTGGAATGTCTGTACTGGTAAAGATCTTTTATCCTTTTCATTGACTCCTTTTATTATTAAGATAGGAGTTTTTAATTAAGAGAGACAACCAAAAAAACTGTGAACCAAGCTACGTGGGGAAAAAAAAAAAAAAAAACAACAACAACAACAACAAAAAAAAACAAACCTAAAAAGTATCAAAGACCAGTGGAGCATTTACCAAGCATATAATGCAGTGCTAAACCTTTTATGTATGTGATAGCATTTAAACATTTAAACAACTCTGAGCTAGGAATAGTTATTTTACATAAAAGATTGTAACTTAGAGACACTAATTAGCCCAAATTCACATAACTATATACAACAAAACCGAGATTCAAATCCAGATCCACAATGTACTGATGTGTTTCTTTATTTAAATAGAGATGTGTACATTCTGTATCTATATCTATTAACTGAATATATGTGTTTGTGTATTTCAGTGCATCTTTCATACCAAAACCTCTTTACTGTGGTATAATTGACTATAACATTAGTTTCAGGTGTACAAATATGGATTTGCTATGTGTATACATTGTGAAATGCTCACAATAAATCTAGTTAACCTCTATTACCATACATAAAAAAATTGTGATAAGAGTCTTTAAAACTTACTCTTTCAGCAACTCTCAAAAATGCAATACAGTATTAACCATAGTCACCATGCTGTACATTGTTTCTTTTTTTAACATTACACAAATAAATGTTTAACTTTAATATGTACATCTGTGGTTAAGTCACTCTTGATTTCATAGAATGCTTTATCTCCTAGGCTGTAAGAATATAAGGCAAAAAAACATTTCTCCTAGAAGCTTTTAAGAACATAAACCGTAGTCTATTCAAAATTAAAGAGACTGACTTTTCAATTCAGACTCTAAACCCATCATACATATATGTATTATATCTTAAAACAGCATTGACATTTTGGCATATATACTATGTACAATGGCTTTCTTGAGTTTTTCATCAGGAGTCAGAGGGAATCTCTTCCCATTTCTGTCATCCCCTGTTACAACTTAATAAGAAATGAGTTTCTTCATGGACACATAAATATCCCCTTTCAACATTTTGTTCTGACTTCAAAGATTCAGATTGTTGAAGGGGATTTTCATTCAGATTGTTCTGATTCAGATTACCAAAGGAGGTTCTAGTTCAACTAAAATATCAAACCACTGACACTGATGGATACTAAGCACCAGCAGCCTGTACCAGCTACCCATGTGCAGCTGAGACCACAGGACACCCCAAAGGCTGACCCATTGTTTGACAACCTCCTTGCTCTTCACTAAGCCTTCCAACACCATTTAGGGCAGATAGATTACAGAGCGAATATAGATTGCAGAGAGAATATAGATTACTTTTCACTTTTCATTAATTTGGTATTTTTAAAATGTCTTCCATGGGACACCTGGGTAGCTGAGTTGGTTAAGCCTCGGACTTTGGCTCAGGTCATGATCTCTGGGTTCATGGGCGCGAGCCTCACATTGGGCTCTGTGCTGACAGCTTGGAGCCTGCAACCTGCTTTGGGTTCTGTGTCTCCCTCTCTCTCTGCCCCTCCTCCACTCTTTCTCTGTCTCTCTCAAAAATAAACATTAAAAAATTAAAAATAAAGTAAACAAAATTTCTTCCTCAACAGAGTCCACCTCTTCTAGGGAAAAGAAAAAGCAGTGCTTCTTTACTTTCTGTACATCTTATCTCTTTCACATTTTCAACTTAACAGAGGAGGTGCTGTCCTCTTTTCTCTACCCTACACGACATGAAGCCAGAAATAATGTTATTTTCTGCTTGAATGCAAACCAATCATTTATCTGGACCTCCCTGAAAGGACTTAATTTGCCCAACTAGTCAGTATTCTGCCTCTATTTAAGGATTCCAGACGCACACTTGGGCTTTTCTTTTAACTCACGTTTCTGCCCCTGTTCACCCCAAACCCCCACCTCCTCAGGCTTCCCCAAGTGAGAACTGCCTGCCAACCCCTCCCTTCACCTCCTTTAAGCTATTCTTCTGTGCTCTAGTTACCACCAGTGCTCTGTCTCAAACCTGAGGACTCATATTTGCCTAAAACAAATAATACGCAGAGGGACCAGACAACAGGCTTGTTTTGCCACCTTTTCTGTGAGCATGAAGTAACGCTGACCTATTCAGCAAGTTCCGTGACTGGCGGACAGGCATCTAGAGAATCTCAGCGGTGAGAGATGAGGAATGTCCCAGCTAGGCCTGGCAGCGGAGTCCACACTAACACACAAGAGGCTTTTTAAAGGCACAGTGGGACGAATTCTTCAAGTCTCCATTCAGAGGGGGATTTAACTGCACATTGACAATCACCTAGACGTTTTGTTATGCTCGGACCTAGAATGGGTCTTTTCTTTTTCTTGGATGCTGTACACTACTCTACACAACTCTGAACAGGATCAATACTGTTAAACCTCAGCTTGTTCTATTGGCATTTCTTAGTTTCTAGCCTGATTAAAAAAGAAAATTAAGTGTTTGAAGGAGGATATTTAAATTTAATAATGTTCTGTTTTCCAAGAATGATCGGCAGATATCATCTATTTATAATTTGGAGGTCTCTCTAGAATTTTGTGAAGGTCCTCTCCAAATCAATTCACTATATCTGATATATTCATAATATTGTATTTTGGGACCAAGGGAGAAAATAAAACACTCGGGATGATGACCAATTCAGAGAATGTATTATATACATAGGTTTATATACATGTGCATATGTGTATATATGTAACATAAGCATATATGTAATATGTGTTATATATATTTAAACAACATATACAATATGAAATTACATGACATTCCCATTTATCGTCTATTTGTGTCTCAGACTCCCTTCTATAAAATAGGATTGACAAGCTAAAGATCTCCAAAGTACCTTTATAACTTCATAATTAATGTATAAACTTAAAAGATCTTAAGTCACACAAATTTTCAAAGAAAAAAGCTGATATGGGCTGTCATAGTTACAAAAACCCTTATGGAGGAAGAACTCAGGCAGTACATTGAAAGTTAGAATGTGCTAGAAACAATAGAATATGTGTTATTAGACTTTTGTGAGATTAAATTTTCAAAAGTTTTATCTATCATGGACAGATCATATAAGTGACAAATCTATCATTTAAAATTTCAGTGGTTAATGGAATTGGGAAAGAAAATGTTGGCCCTTGTGAAGGAGAGGACCTGCTCTCTGCCCTTTGTCATGGTAACTAGGACACTTTAGGATTTCTTCAAGAACTGGTTCTAAATCCTAAATTGCCCCAAAGAATAAGTTATAACCACATACTTGTGCACTTGGTAGATATATATGCGATATTAAAATTATTTTTCAGCCGATGCTTTGGCTCTGGGGCAGGGAATCAGAACTGGTAGAGTTAAAGGGGTTTGTGTACAAGAATTACTCTATGAACTTCAGGGATCAATTGAACAGGTTTTCCCCCAGCTTTATTGAGCTATAATTAACATATAGCATCGTGTAAGTTTAAGGTATTGATTTGATATATGTGTATATTGCAAAATAATTACCACGATAGGGTTAGCTAACACCTACATGTCGCATAATTACCATTTCCTTTTTTTGTGGGGAGAACATCTAAGGTTTACTCTTAGCAACTTTCGTGTATATAATACACTGTTATTAACCACAATTTCTATATTGTACATTAGATCCTGAGAACTTCTTTGTTTTGTAAGTGGAAGTTCGTATTCTATGACCAACATCTCCCTAATCCCCACCCTCCAACCCGCGGCAACCTCCGTCCTACCTTCTCTTTGTCTTTAACTCTTCTGGATGTCTCCAAATCGATTGAATCCCTTTAGTAAGTAGTTGCTGTCTCTGTTCTATGGTTCATCACATCATCTCAATTCTAAACCATCAGTAGGATTATCTTAGAAGAAATAATCAGGAAAGAAAGATTGGTGGTCATCAGTTGTATAACCCAAGAATGATGTTTAGGATATATATTTGAAGTGAAAAAGAGCAGGTTACAGAACACAGTACTTTATGATTATAAATAGATGCAATATATAGATACCAAAAACTATCAATGTGAACTTGAAATCTATCTTTGGCAAGATTACAGAAGGGGAATTAGTAACAGGATGGCATGAGATTTCCCAGAAGTAGGAAATGGTAAAAATGAAGAACAATATGGGATGAATTGGTTGTACCAGCTAAATTTCAGGGGTCTTTTTTTCATGGAATTATTAACTTTGTGGATATGAGATTTTTACAAATTACCAAAGACAGAATGGAAGCATAGAAAGAATGTTGGGTCTAATTATGAATCCAGGTGAATCATCATTTGGGATGTTGACCAAACAGGTGTTCTGTCTGGAAACTTTAACAATATCAAATGAATGATTGATTATTCAAAAATGAATAAAAATATGTCAAACTGAAAGAATATATGTATTCCTAGAGACAAATGCAAGACTTGGGATTAAAGTTAATGAGAAGAGAGTGGAGGCCAAGGAATGAATCTGGCTACAAGGAATGAATCTGTACAAGGCTGCTGAGAGAATTTTTCCAGAAAGCCTGGCATTGCTGCTGCTTATTCCTGAATGTTCAAGTGCCAATGATTTAAAGATGGTAACCCAGCCCTGGAAAAGGAATGATATAGTCATAATATATCCAAATTTTTTTAGTGTTTTTTTTAGTTTTGAGAGAGAGATGGAGCATGTGAGAGTGGGAGGGAAGGTGCAGAGAGAGGGGGACAGAGGATCTGAAGCAGGCTCTGTGCTGACAGCAGAGAGCCCAACACAGGGCTTGAACTCACAAATCATGGGATGGATGCTTAACCAACTGAACCATCCAGGTGCCCCTATCCAAAATTTAATGAACATTTCATGCTATACTTGAGACAAGCTAGAGAAATGAGGGCTGCATGAAAATTCTTAGAATTGAATCAATAATTAACTGAGTGAACTTTTCCAGGAAGTAGCTACTGAATCTTCACATTAAGCTGGAGGAAACCTCCCTAACAGTTTGCCTAGTGATCTAGGTTTCTTCTGCCCCATTCCATATTTTTAGCGATAACTTAAATGGAATTATTAGAAGGCAGAACTAAAATGCAAAAGTGGCTGCAGTGACCAACAAAATATGTTTAATATAATATCTAAGATTCTGTGTTAGGATTCATTTTTGAGAGAAATTAGGAATCTAAATGACAAGAGAGGTATGCTATATCCATTGACTGAAAGATTCAGTTTGGGGGTGTCTGGGTGGCTCAGGCAGGTGAGCCTCCAACTCTTGATTTCTGTTCAGGTCATGATCCCAGGATTGTGGGATCAAGCCCCACCTCGTGTCAGGCTCTGCACAGTGTGGAGCCTGCTTAAGATTCTCTCTCTCCCTCTCTCCCTCTCTCCCTCTCTCCCTCTCTCCCTCTCTC